>NW_018025784.1:0-1997 GCF_002006095.1 Pseudomyrmex gracilis
AAAGAGCCTCCTCCTGACCAGAAACGTTGCCCCCCCGCGGCTCCCGTGGGCGCAAGTCAACGCTCCGGGAGGGCGGAGAGGGCCAGGCTCGGCAAGCTCCCCAGTGGGGCTGCCGTCCTCCTTACCGTGAGGGAGGGCGGCAGTTACGCCAAANCCATGAAGAAAGCGGCGATCGTCAATTTGAAGGAGGTCAGGATTNCCGGCCTCCGGATAAAGAGGGCGGCAAGCGGAGGTATGCTCCTCTAGGTACCCGGACCTGGAGGAGCGGAGAAGGCCGACGCCCTCGTTGAGAGGGCGTCGAAAGTGTTCGAGGGCAAGGAGGGAGTTAAATTCACCCGTCCCGTCGAGCATGCGGAAGTTTGCGTACGGGACGTGGTGCCCCCCCCCTTACCGCGGAGGACATTGCCGTCGCTTTAGCGGCGGCAGGGCAGGTAATTGCCAGCCCAATGAGGTTCGCACTGGGCTGGTTCGCTCCTCCCCCTTCAGGTACGGGACCCTGTGGGCGGCCCAGCGNGTGGTGGGGGCNAAAAGAATTAAGGTGGGGTGGTGTAGCCTTCCCGTCGAGGGACTGGTAGCGCGGNGAATGCAGTGNTATCGGTGCCTGGAGTACGGCCATGTGGCACGCAAGTGCTCCGGGGTAGANCGGAGCACGGCGTGCTACCGCTGCGGGGAGGATGGCCACCTCGCTATTACTTGCAGGGGTGCCCCCAAGTGCACTCTGTGTGCGAGACGGGGGCAGCTGGCNAACCATCGGATGGGCGGCGCAAGTTGCGCCCCCATCTCCAAAAGNAACATAGCCACCAGGCGGGGCGCCGGAGTTCCGGCGCCTTCGCTGCCACCCGGTGGCAAGGAAAGTGGGAAGGGGACGGGGTCTGTCCNTTCCCCGGAAAAGAGGAGGAAGCGGCGNGCCCGAAATGCCGNGTCCGGCGGGGACTTCTCCGGTTAGGAGGAGGATGGAGAAGGGGTTTTCTTCCTCTTCCCGGAGGAGGNCACGGCCCGGTTATGGCCAGAGGAGGGCGAGNGGTGGGAAGATGTTCCTCTCCTGTCTGCCTCTTNTGAAAGCACGGAGCCCGCCACGGGCGGAAGGGGGGAGGCCGCTATGACCTCCTCCCCAGGTGAAGGGCCCTTCGGTCTCCGGGAAGAGCCGGAGGCTGGAAAAAAGAGGTTGGAGACGGCGCGGTGCCTCCCCCTCTCCCCAAAAAAAGTTTGGCCGGAGCCAGAGACCGCTAAGTCGCTGGGCCCCTGTTGTCCAAGGGTGCGGCGCAAAAAGCGCCGGGTTCGGAAGGAGGTTCCACCAAGGAGCAGAGAAGAGGTAAGTCAGCCTCCCCGTCAACCGGCAGACAGAAGCTGGGACCTAAGTCCTCCAAGTCGAACAAATAGGCTCGGCTTGAAGGCAGCTTCCGTGCACGGGGTGGAGGAGTCATGGCTCGAGCGTGACCCCTGGACCCAGCCCCTGTGAAAAGGCTGCTTGGTCGCGGATAAGGGATACAAACGTATTGTATTGACCCCCCCTGACTTTAGTCACGGGGGGCGGGGACTTTGTGTGGCAAGTTGGGGAACTTGCCACGCCATTGCACAAGTCCTCAGGGAGGGGCGGCTCGAGGAGAGCTATGGCCCCCTCCTCCTGCCGCGACCCTAAAGGCGACTGTGATAAGGGGCGTTGTCCTTTGGGGACACGTCTAGGACTAGAAGGGGCCTGGAGATGTAATAGCCTTTTGGCTGCNACAGACTCCCTTCCTAAGTCCGGTGGAGGCCATTAAGGGGTTTTAGTGGGTGCAAGTCCCACACTCCCCGCCCAAATCCCCACAGGGCGGGGGTGCATAACGCATTTCCCCTCATAAAAAAAAGCATAAAGCGTAGATGTAAGTTAGTTTGTAAGGATATTTTTGTAATGGATTGGAAAAAATTGCAACCCTGAGGGGAGTCAATAAATTCATCTTAGATATCTATCTATCTCTCAGTATCGTCGTAATCTGCATCCAATGTTTTGATACTTA
>NW_018025785.1:0-1996 GCF_002006095.1 Pseudomyrmex gracilis
TTTAAAACAGCCAAGGTTATATCTGAACGTAAAATTTTCTGCTTTTTTATTTTCCGGTGTCAAAAAGAGGAGTTTCCGTTTTAAAAAAACCACTTCCGGTTGAAGTAACCCACTTTCGGTCAAAATCAAAAGTTGAACGGTATGCTATTTTGGTTCCCCTTCGAAACCCTACAACTTTTATATATAACTTTTTTCGATTCCTGGCTACACAAACGAGTTATTGGAGGTGATAGATTCAGATGACTCACCCTGTATATTGTGACGTGGTATTCGCGCCGCTTTTTCCCCGTCACAAAAGTTAAGAGATTTCGCGGGAGCCCAGGAAAACGAGCTGAAAAACGAGCGCCAAGATCCTCCAAGGCTTGCATGCATCCGCTTAGAATAGTCTTTTATTTTTATTTTTGTATTTTATGTAATTTCGGCGCTTCACCGTCACGAAAACATCGAGGGACTTTTCGTCAAGGACAACGGCGGTACCCGTACGAGAAAGAGAAAGAGAGCGGAACTGAGGCGCGAAGTCTCACTTTCCGGTCACGTGGAGAGCCAGGGTAGGTGACTGCAGACAGAGGCCACAGCGGAACCTCGGCGCTTTAGCCTAGCGGAACGGGCGGAACGGCGGAACGAACATCAACGAGCCGGCCTACGCTGAGACGTGCGGTGTTCCTGCCATCCTGCTGCAGGGTTTCTAGGACCCGCTGCTTATCTTATTGCTGCATCCCTTGGATTGCTATCCCGCCCCGCTGCTTGCTGCTTTACTTATGCTGCTGTAAATTAATTATAGACACTGCGAGCGTTCAAATTTCGCGGCCCGCTGATCCTGCCGCCTGCGAGCGAGCTTGCGAGCCGCGCCGCTAATCCTGCGACCTGATTGGCCCCGCGGCCTACCTCACGCGACCTTAGCGCTACTCGGGGTATCAACCGCTTATCGAACGAAATCTTCGTGCTCTTGGTCGCGAACAGCTGTGCAAGACACACGCATATTTTCGGGTTCCCGTACGTACGCGAATCTTCCGTGCCGTCTACGTAGTTTGCCGTACCGCGATTCCCAACTGTAGGCGAAGTGATTCTAGTCGAGAGGGTGACCCCGGCGAATTCAAGTAAAGCCGACGAGTTAATGCGGACGGAGAAGACCAGGACATGCCGGAGAGCAACCGACGACGGTGAAGTGCCCGTTTTAGTTCTGTTAGCCACGAATCCGCGTTGCACAAGCCTCGTGTCGAGGCTGGTCGCTTGCTTTTCGCGTTTGGTTTGTGACGGCAAGGACGTATCCTTGGCCGTATTCACGATTGTTTTTCGACAGCGGCCAGAATCGGGCTTCACGGGGCTTCGTGGCCGTAGTTGTAGATTCGTAGATTAAGTGCATGTTTCATTGTAATTTCGCGAACCTAAGTCAAGCCCTGGAGTGGCGATCCGGCGCCAAGTAGCCTCTTCGCGTTATTTGTGTGCGTCTGTTTCTATTTTCTTTTATATTATTTGTCTAGCAAGCCTATTCGTGTGCGTGTGCCGTGATTGTTGAAACGTATCGCTTGCGTACCGTTGGATCTCGTCTACCGACGGCAATCAGCCGCCGCGGTAAGAAATCGTCAAGACAAAATCGGATTTTTCTCGTGCAATCGGCTAGAGTGAGATGTGTGTGAGTCGGAAGCGGTGTGTGGATCGGTAATGATTATTGTGCCAACTTAACGTGCGGATTAACGACAGTTTCGGATGGTGAATTTTCAGGACAATTATCGCCGAACTATTAGCGAGCGTACGGTGAATGCGTGTCGCCTTTCGAGCGTATAAGTTGTCCGGGATTATTCGCGGTCGAGTAACGTATCGTATCGCCGATTTTTCTGACGCCAAGATAAAGAGCGTTTCTAATCATTTTGGTGATAAACAATCGGGAGAAGCCACTCCGACGTCGCACCTCCTTCGCTCTGTATCGCGAGTATTTTCTTTCGAGTGCATGCGCGTAGATTGAGAAATCGGCTCGATTTAATCTTTTGGGCCTAGC
>NW_018025786.1:0-1971 GCF_002006095.1 Pseudomyrmex gracilis
AGAATGTTCCAAAGAGTGTGACTAAGCCGAAGTGTGAAGGTAGATTGCGTCACTCTGAACAGAAAAGTTGTATATCAGTTTGCAAAATTCGAGATGGTTACTGACAAGGGAACCTCGGGAAGTGTCATAATCTGATCTTAATAAAACTTTGTTTACAGGTAGATTACATAAATAGATGAATTTTAAAAATATTAGTTNATGCTAAAAAACTGTTTTAGGGGATGAAATCATCCCCAACATATCAAGCAATGTTTAGCTTTTTTTATGATATCTCGCAAACAATTGAAGATATCAAAAACTGTTTTATACAAAAGTTTTANAATAAAATTACCTCTATTTATCTATGTTAACACGTTCGCGACGGATTGTACCACCNGTGGTACATTCTCCCTTTATTCAATCAGGGCCCGTTGCAAACGTGTTAATAAGATTAAAAACAAAATTATTTACACAAATTTCCAACAAATTTGTAAATAATATTAATTATTTAGAAATTAAAAGGCACAATAGTGTCTCGCTCCAAGTTCACGCGCAATGAAGTCGCGCACGAACGGTGCGAGCACTCCGTGCCCCTATTACACAAAAATGAGTACTTTTGACATGTGTGAAAAAATAAAGTTTTTATATCTTAGTAATGACTGAACCGATTGCCTTCTTTTTAGTCTCAATCGATTTGGGTTGAAAGAATTGAAAAAAAGTATATATGTGTTTTTTATTTTTGTGTCTTCTATTCAAAGATACTTGCAGATGAAGTTTGAATTTGTTGAGATTCATAATATTTTTTCGTCGGATTGTTGGATCAAATATATATATATCACATATGTGCAATTCAAACTTTCCGACTTTCAGGTGGCATTGCGTGCTTGGTGGTCAAGAAAAAAGGAAGAGAAAGAAAAACTGTGATTTAGAAAAAAAGAGTAACTCAAGAGGCGTAATAATATCACGCGCTACAAAGTCGCGGGTAAATATATAGAAAAGGTCACCCCATCGTAAGAGGCACCCCATCGTAAGAGGCAAGGGGACTCACGTTAAGCAAGCATCCCATCGCGAGAGGCAAGGGGACTCACGTTAAACAAGCACCCCAAAGGAAACAGTCCTTACTACGTCCACGTAGTTGTTTCTGGGTAGTGCTAAAAGTAAGGTTCCGCAAAGGTAAAATTACAGCGATTATGTGGTTGCTGTCTTTAGATTAACCTAAATATTGGGTTAGCCTACTTGTAGTTTAGCAAGGTTGGTTTTTAGGGATTTATTTGACCTATAAAAGTCACGTTAATGTTAAACTTAGATACGCATCTGGACGTAAAATTTTCCGCTTTTTTCGAATCCGGTTTTAAAAATATGAGTTCCCATAAGAAAAAAACGTTTTTACCTTGAAATGACCTTGACATTTATTGTCAAGGTCAAATCTGATTGCACAGATAGTTGGCCTCTATTATTCCAAGCAACTTTTGTTTGAACCATTTTTCCAGAGCATGCATAAAAATCAAGATATATGGCTGTTGAGATTAAAATGGCCCACCGTGTATATACGTGTACATGTATATACACAAATATTACCGCGAAAACATCCAGCAAATAGCTCTTATTGACCGTATTCACATATCTTTATTGTTTAACTACTTATTTGGTTTTGTATAATTCGAGAAATGTAACATAAGGCTTTAATTTATCAGTGTCGGACATTACATTGATAGCTTGTTCTTGTAACTTGATTTGGATCATTTCTAAAATGGATCTTTTTGTATAAAAACTCTCCAAATCTAAAATGTCTGTTTCTAGCAAGTTGAAATCATGACCTGTCTCTAATCTATGTTCATTGACAACCAAATAATTGTCAATGTGTCTATTTATGTATTTGAGCTTTGTGTTTCTTAATTCTGGTTAATAATTTTCTTTTTGTTTGTCCAACATAGGTAGCGTTACAATTTTTACAATTACTGCGATATACTAAATTTATGCTATCGTCATGTT
>NW_018025787.1:0-1935 GCF_002006095.1 Pseudomyrmex gracilis
TATAAGTTCTGTATTGCATTTTTTATAGTATAGTAACGCTATAGTTTTTAAAACTATTTTTGCTCATTTATTGAGTAAATAGAAACATATTTCAATTAATATTTTATAGTACTTTAATTTATATTTTATAGTTACTTTATAGTGGAGTTTTTTACAGAGAACAGAAAGAGATCTAATCGACGTTGTTAAGCTGTCTTGATTTTCGCGGACGTCACACAGCCGGATCAGACCCTTAAGTTTTGTGTTCAACGCGCAGTATTATCTCAAAACCGGCGGGCATTTTTTTTTATTTATCAAGGTAAGACATGCGCAGTTTGTTTGCTTATATTTTTCGTTTTGTCATGCGACATGTGAAAATGTACGAGAACTGTTAATCGATTTCAGACAAGTTATAGTAAGAAATTTCAACACGATGCTGACCACGTGCCGGCTCAGCCGATGTATTAGGTAATCGGCGCTATCTTTTGTGTGAAATTAAAACAGGATATACTGGGTTCAAATCGAGAAGAGAAGCCGAATGAACGAAAACTCGTCCGTGTCGCGCACCTCCCCTACTAAAAAGTCTTTTTACTTCACAGCCATTGGCTGTCAGCAAGTGTTCCACCAATCCCGCACGCAACGCTACCCTTATTTTCCCCGCTTTTATTTCATTATGCGCAGTAAAATTCTCTTCTCATATTAGGCGATTTTTGGCGATCGTATGGTACATATACCAAAGTTTACCAAACTATAGTTCGAATGACTTCAACATACAGTTTGGTACACTTTGGTATATGTACCATACGATCGCCAAAAATCGCCTATTGAATGCAGTATAGACTTATGTCTCTCTAGCGCAGTGTGAAATTATATTAATCTTGGTTTACATTTTGTTTTATCTTACAGGAAAAACTTAATAAACCAATTTAAAGGCTATATGACGAAGGCGAGTACGCCGTTAAATATGTTAAAAGGAAAAGAACAGTTTTTTACAAAGAAAATACAAGATTTAGAAATTGAAAGGGAGAAATTAAAAAAGGAAAATGAAGATCTGATGCTCTATTATCACGATACTCAAATAATATTCTTAATTTTATATTACAGCGAAAGGGAAAAAATTCTTAAACAAAATTTGAAAAAGATGGTAATATCAAGGAATAAAGTTGTAAATAAAAACTTTTACACTACAATCGATAAAGCTATATTGGAAACTTGTAGTGTAAAACAGAAACTATTGTGGGAAAAATGCAAAAACGAATTAAATAATCATAAACTAACATTAGAGAATGTCGACCAACGGATGACTAATTTAAGAAAAATTCGGAACGAAATTGCGCATCCTAAGGTGCTTCTATCGATATTTTTAATTAAACAACAAAGGAAGGAAAAATAGGATGCGGAATTGGCGGAAATTTGTGAAATACTAAATATTTTTTTTCACTGCATTAATTGATTTGCACTACACTTTTTACAAAGGCTTTCGATGTAGGAATAGAAGGTTCCAAGACAGTCCCATTTTGGAGGTGGTTGCAGATGGGTAGAGACTTACTCTTGATTTGGCTGAGGTATAAAATTGGAGCGTGGAAGATAAAAAAAACTTAAAATTTTATAATATTAAAGCACAAAATAAACGTGAAACATTTCATTTTTATATCTTGGTTTAAGTAATATTCTCCCAAATTCTCGAATGGTCTCTGAAGTTTTAAGGGATAATTTATTTTTTAAACTAAAAAAACGCGTATAAAAGGAATGTGTATCTGTTAGATTTTTCATTAATATTCAAGAAGACTCTTGATGAGATTTTGACAAAATGTCCTTGAGGTCACTCACCGTAAAGTCACTCAAGCTTCTCTCGCAAGACATTCTTGTATTATCTTTCTTGGGTGATACTCTATTGACCACAGTACGATTCGACACCGATCAATTCGACACCAAATTATTGGACACAAAATTATT
>NW_018025788.1:0-1991 GCF_002006095.1 Pseudomyrmex gracilis
CTTCACTAAATGAATAAATTAAGTAAGTAGTATGTGGCCCTTTATGGAGCGTCAAAACAAACTCCCTCCACCTGGTCCCTCTACCACTACTGGCGCCATATCCCCACCACTATGGTTTCTCCCACTCCTTCTGTCTGGGCTGATTAGACACGCCCACTGGAGGGGGCGACACAATTTATGACCCAACAATTGATGTGATTTATGGGTCTTGTATATTTAATAAATAAGCTGTGTTTGTGGATTGTTTATAAATTTTACAAGAAAGCGGGGATGAGTACGGGATGGGAGTTATAAATACGGGATGTAAATGTTTATTGTTAAAAAAGAGTGTGTTTATTATAAGATATTCGGCTTGGCGCGTAACTGTTCTGATGTTGCCGCGTCGTGATGCGGGGCGTTTATGGGAGTAAAGCAGCGTCGAGCGAACGAAGGGAGGAAGTCTAGAGAGAGGGGTTGTTAGTGTTGGGCTCCGGAAAGGAGCAATCAGCGACTGGTACGTGATGGGGCAAGCCAATCGCCGTGTTAGGACACGCGATGAGTGAGGCCTCTGGATAGGTGGTGGGGATGGTAGGGTGTACTCGAACTAGAATGCGTAGATCGAAGAATAGAGCTAGGGGGGTCGTAAATCTTGAAAGGAAAATGTGTATGGATGGTGCTACGTGGGTCGTCGTCTTTCGTAAACGTGCAAACAGGTCGGCATGGGTTGAGAGGTGTGAAAATTAATATGAAGTATGCGCGCGCGGAAGATAGGGCACCTATAAGAAAACTTTATGCTTGTTTAATTAAACTCCCGCAGGTGTTCAATATATAGAATATTAATAACATCCGCTAAAGATATTCTTATTTGATTTTCATAAACGCCTACAAACAAGTACGCTCAGGCTGGAGCGTTGTGCGAAAAGCTAATATAAAATTATGACTGTGCGAGAATCTACGAGAAAATTTTGTTTCAATAAAAACATGCTGATGTATTCAATATATAAATGTTCATATTTATTTCGAAAGAACTGCTTATTTGCTTTTATAAACATGTATGTATATGTGCGACTAATCGCGTCACAGGGTAAATGTGCCGACAAAGAACTGGGTTGGTGTGCGAAAACATATATAAAATAATTTATAACTTTTGAAAATTATTGTTAATCTATTGTTTAAACAAAGAAGTGGTGGTGGTAAATAAGTTGATACTCATGCGCACAAGAGGGCTGAATCGCTATAAATAGCGGGTTGTAACAGCATTCGTACATTATTCTGTTGCAAACAGTTGCGGTTAAGGCATAGCTTGTGCTATCTTATATTACGCAGTAAATATCAGTGAAGTGAAAAGTGAGAAAAATGGAGCTGAATAGCGAAAAACAACAACAAACCATATCCATTTCAAATTGGATTTCAAGTGGGATTGGTTCCGGACGCAAAGAACGGCTTTCATGCGGCTATTAAGAGGATGCTGAACCGTTCTGTTTTATCAACAAACTAGTACAAATGCAGACTCAGAAATTGTGAAAAAGTTACTGCATAGATATAAAGAAAAAAACGGTTCTCCAAAAAAAAAAGAAAACAGTCTACAGAATCACTGCAAACAATAAATGTTTGGAAACCAAATAAATTTTTTATCAAGAAAATTAACACCTTTTTATTATGCTGTATGCCTACATATTTAAACATTATATATGACAATACACACCTTGCAGGGACAGATATAACTCGTAAGAATATAACGAGATTATAAAAACATGCAATCAAAATCCAAAATAAAAGAAAGTCCTGGAACTGTAATTGCTAAACACAAGGGTTAAATTTCCTGTCAAAACACTATGTACGAAGTACTACGTAGTTCCCAAATTTTCCCCAGTCAGAAATACCTTGTCGATTCGACGTCGATTATACTAGTCGATCGACGGTTGAAATTTGTAGTCGATTCGACTTAAAAATGGACACGAATTTCGACCAATTATTGACAAGTCGATTTGATATCGATATTATGTGCTATA
>NW_018025789.1:0-1987 GCF_002006095.1 Pseudomyrmex gracilis
AAAATCTATTCTTATACTGAATATTAAAAAAATAAATATTCTTAATCACAAGTATCTGACAAAATCTAAACTCTGAGAGAAAACACAAGACAAGTGCTCTTTTAAATCTCATGTCTACTTAGTATCCGTTGAACCAAATCCTCCCGCTCCCCTCTGTGTATCATTCAAAGAGCCGACCTCTTCTATGTTTGATATAAAATAACAGTTGTGTATACTACCGAAGTTTTACAAAATAGATCTTATTGTCAACTGGGTTAGAAAATATAAGGCACCATTGTTGTCTCTATTCAATGCTTATATCGCATAAAGACTGAAGTTTAATCTATTTCGGGAAATAAAAAGATATGTGATACACACAAAATAGTGTGTTGTTTCTCTCGCGAATGTGAAGACCTTCACGTCCTCTACTCTGTTTTCTGTACATATAAATGTAAAGTAGAGAGTAAATGCATCATCTGAGTAAACATAACGCTTATATACACGAGTGATATAGATGCGAAATATTTGCAGTCAGTCTTCTTGTTTGTCTGGCGCGACAACTAGACACAATGCTTGTATAAAGTATGTCAGTTTGGCTAAAAAGAAAAAAAAAGAGATATAAATATATCTCACTGCGTAATTATTTTTGATTGGAAGAGAAAGCAGATTAAGTAAATGCGCTTTGCAGAGCTACAACGCTCTCTATGCAAAAAATTCTTGCAATTCAAATATAACTTATCCGGATATACTCACCTGACAAAGCGCTCCTCACTTTCTTTTACACATACACGTGATATACGAGTACGTCGAGTAGAATAAACGCGAGCGCGAATAGATACTTGGTCGACAGTTCGTAAATCACCGGAAGAATCGAGAAAAAAAGGGAGACAGCGTGCACCAGCCACATCACAATGGGCACGCGATACGGTCGGGGCGCGCCAATTTCGTCCGTCTCATGATTATGAGCGACACCATCGCGAATCCGTAGAACATCCACATGAGAATACTGTTGAACTCGATCGGAGCAATTATGACGCCCAGCATCAGGCACGTGAGCGAGACCCTGGAAGATCACCGCCGCGGCCGGTGTCATCTTCTTGATGTGAACGTAGCTGAAGACAACGCGGCACGTGGCCTTCCTGGCCCACGACGAAGCACAGCCACGCCACGCTAAACTGCACGCTGAGGGCGCAGCCAAAGGTCGACAAAGCGACGCCGAGTGGTATTAGAAAGCCCATCCAGGACGGCAGAAATCGTTCCGTTTAGAAGACCGCGACCGCCGTCGCGCTCACCATCTCCGTTACACACACACACACACACACACAAACACTCACGTGCATGTAACAGAGAGTTTGGAGTCACAAAATACTGGAGTAGTGACGAACCCTAGAGTCTTGATCTCCGTTACAGACACTCACACAAAGTCTGATAATCGTTACGTCCTCGCCGTAGACCCTAGATAACGCAAAGAACGGTAATGCAATAAACAAGGAAATGCAAATTTTTGTGTTATGATCATAACTTTCGACTGGAAAGTCGTAGCGAACTTTCTCAAAAAAACATTTTTTTTCTTTAAAACACCTTTAAAATGAGCTCTCCGATGACTTTCATGCTATTTAAGATTTTTAAGTAACCCCTCGCCCTCGTGCCCCAAAAAGATAGGGGGTGGATGCCATCCTGCACAAAAAAATGGTTTGCATGATCCTATACAACTTCTTCAAATTTCACCTTTCTATCCAGATTCGTTCAAAAAGTATGAGGGTGTATCCAGACTTTCTGTCCCATCCTCTATACATTGCAAAAGTGTTAAATCACTCAGCTATATTTCTCTTGTTAATGACTTGTTGAACTATATTTTGTATCTCGCTTGTCTCCATATTACTTGAAGAATATTGATCTTGCGAAACAAAATCCTTAATGTGGATTTTAAATAAGCAATTAATTATTAAATGCAGTATGTGTGTGTATATATTACTTTTAAATAATGCATACTATCATACACGTACAC
>NW_018025790.1:0-1987 GCF_002006095.1 Pseudomyrmex gracilis
ATTAAATCCGCTTTGTTCAAATATTGATATTTAATCTGATAGTATAAAAAAAAGTGCATTAGTCTATAATAAATTACTGCTGTTGAAATCGAGAAAGTTGTTTATATGTATGTAAATTTTTTAATCCAGCAGATTCAAAATCTCTACACTTTGCAATAGTATTTATAGTTTATAATTTAGTTTATAGTTCATAAATTTATTTGAATATATTTAAAGTTTGCAATTTGCCATTATCAAGTTTCAAAAAACTTTTGATGAAATAAAATATCACGAATTGTATTTTTTTGATTGAATAATATTCGATTAATTATCTACTTATTATACAAACTATTTACCAAAATTTGGTTTTGTCAAAAAAGAAATGATTTTGAAAGATTTAAAGAGAATTAACACATAAAATATAACAATATAAAATTAGGAATTTTATTTTTTGACTCACGGCGCACGCGAGATAACTGTCTGCTAGTGTGAGAATTCACGTAGTAAAACAATGAACTATAGTCGAGCTTGAGAGCTTCGCGGGTACTAATCGCGCAAAGTGGTCGTAATCGGCAAAATTTTTGAACGATTCTCGTCCCTCGCCGAAACCGACCGGGCGATTCGACGAACGTGGGAACGACCGGCTCGCGCGACTAATGGAATTATAGAACGACCGTCCTCGCCGAACTCGCAGCGGGACTTAGGAGCTTGCAAAGCGCGCATCCCACGAATAGTATTGGTAAAACTTTTCGGATTTCCTCTGCTAATTTTGACGTCTCGATAGTACCACGAGTGCGTATCACTGTGAAGCTAGAAAGTGATTAACAATTAAATGCTTTTTGAGCGCAAAACCGAAAAGAAACTTGATATATAATTTCTACTCTAAAATGAACTTAAATATTATAAATGAACTTAAATATGACTTTACTTTGTAAAACAAAAAATTAATGCTCTAAAATCGGTTTCTTCGCGTCGTCACTTTTGATAAAAATTAATAGAGAAAAAACGTACTTTGTGGTGTATTAAAAAAGGATTATTGCTCGAATATTCTTCAAAAATGTTTTTTTTTTGTTCTTAAAAATTGAGAAGTTAAAACTTGTGGATATATACACAAATAACTATATCAAAATGTGTGAAATTTAATACTTTGTCAAATGCAGTCAGCGAGATATTGCTCATGCCCATAATCCAGGGTGTAACGTTCAAGAGGGTTCTTTAGGTAACCGATACAACGCCCGGCTTTAAAATTCACACCTCCAGTAAAAATTGGGGGATCGTTACCGGTTTGACCGGTGTTATCTGGGGCACGCATCTTCCGTGCTAATGCAATACAGTGTTTGTGTGGCAATATATCAATCGAGTAAAAATACGTACGAGTGTTCTAATGGGCTCTAGAGTCGTAGCGAGCTCTTGCCAGGAATTAGAAACCGGAAAGTGTCCACGTGTTCGTACCGTCCTACGGTATTGTACCTTGTCTGGTACACGCTTGCTCTTTTCTCTCTCGGTATTGCTGATAGTTTTTGAAGGGGTCACTGACGAGAAAATCGAATAAAAGTCCGGCAAAGTAAAAAGAGAGGGGGAACAATGTCTCCTCAAACCAGCATGACGCAAAGAATTCGGGTTTCTTTTTCGTTCTAAAGTGCCGCTACACAACTGTTCGTCTTTGTGTCATGCAAAACTGTATTTTATGTTTGGAAACTCTAATACGTCAAGTTTATTCTACTGAGCATTTCTATTTGCAAACAATACTACAGCACGATGATCTTTTTAACTTATTCTACAACTGATTTCTACAGTCCCAATTGTTGAAAACAAGTCGAGGTAAAATTTGTTGAAAAATATCGGAGATGATAAGTTTTGAAAGTGCGCTTTTATAGAATGACATTCCGAAACGTAAGTTTGATGTAACCGCATCACAGACATCACACTTGCGGTATACTCGAATGAGTCGAATCGAAGTCTCGGTCTTCCCCTTTTCCTTCGTTTAATTAACAATTTAACAGATTAC
>NW_018025791.1:0-1985 GCF_002006095.1 Pseudomyrmex gracilis
GCCTGCTCTCGTATACGTGCAGATGTGAGAAGACTCCACTTGCCAGTGCGAGGCGCGGCATTTCTGTTGATCGTAAACGTTCAACTTGATGTGTTCCAACTTGTCAGGGACTAAACCGCCTTCCTAGAAGTAAATAAAAATATTATATCAACATTTTTATCTTTCTGAATATCTTCGAAACTATGAAATAAGTCTTACACGTTTATTTCGATAGATGTTGGAGTCAACAAATCCAAGTTTGTTTCCTAATTTGTGTAATAATTTCTATTTTATTTTTTACTTACTGAGGTTGTTCCCCAACCGCTTAAAAGAGATCCCGCAAAGAGATCCCGCGGCGATGTCGTTGGTCGCGAGTCGAATAGGTTGAATCGTGGTGGTAAAGTCAACGGGTCTTGATAGAATGAGTATACCAATGTCGTTGGCTCTTGTGAGACTATTGAAATCTTCGTGAGGGACGGCCGCGGTCGCCATATAAACAGTTCCCTCTTCGCTCAACAGATTCGTGCCTGCGTGAATAGTCAGAGATTTCAGAGCATTGGAATTGTTGGCGTAACTGTGATGAAAAAATTGTGTTTCTATTAATTATATATTTTACAGTGCTCGATTTTGAATATCTTTTTCTTTGATATTTATTTAATAGCAAAATAAGTAATGAGCGAGCAACACGAAATACGTACGAAATAATACAATGAGCGGCGGTGAGGACGGTGCGCGCGGAGATGATGGATCCGCCGCAGGAGTGAGATCCGTACAATCTCAGAGATACCTGATGCGCGGATACGCGCCCACCGGAGCGTCTTCTCCACCGACAATATGGGAATTCGGGAAGCCTGTGTGCGGATTTAGTCATTAAGTAATGTACTATACGTTGTTTGTATTTCTTTATAAATTGTTTCGAACTCGCAAGAAATTGGATAAATGTTCCTTATAAGGCGGTTAGTATGCAAAATGTTTTTATTACTTCAAAAATTCATTTTTTTATTCTTCCAAACATTTATCATTATTTGTAATTTTGTTTTTCTTTTTTTCTACACGATTGCGAAATAAAAGTTTTTTTTTCACAAGCGTTTTCACGTTTGTATTCTAAAAAATATTGACTGTGTGTGTGTCGCTTACCATGAGCGGCTGCTGCCAAGCTAACGAGTACGAACAACGCCAACATGATGAGACCGTGAGATTGATTAATAACAAAGCTTGGTCGTAGTGATTTATATACCGCATTGGAGCACTTGAAGACTGTTCATTGAAACGTGTGTGTGTCACATAAACACAAATCAAGTAATTTAATTATTCGAATTCCTGGTAAATGTAATCGGTCAGGAAATTCAACCGCGATTATATCTATCAGAAATTAGATTAATACAAGAGTTTGTGTTTTCGATCAAAACGACTAGACTTTTTTGACTCGCCTGGATTTTTTTATCGGGTAAATGTCTACGCACAAGAATTTTTATCTCAAGTACGTGACGCTAGGGATAGATTACTTTACTTGGCGACTTATTGCAGCACAAAAAAATGTAAACACATCAATGTATCTTTGGTAGTTTTATGGCAATATTTATTAAACACTTTTTTACTCACTGAGAATAACAATAATTTGGTCGAGAATAACTGTACATACAAAAGATTTCAGTTTACTTTGTTACGAAACAACATTTTTCTCCAGCCAATTCGCAAACGAGGATACTCTGGTGAACACGTCGGGCTCACCGCGAGCGCACGGCCTGCCGAAGGAAACAATACCGATTTGAACACCGCCAGCGAGAAGAGCACTACCGGAATCACCCTAAAAGAATTTCATAAAAACAACAACATTAATTATTGCACAATCCGAAGCATTCACACGACCAATTCTTTTGATTTAAGTAAGTAAATGAAAAAGCTTACATGGCACGCGCCTTCGCCTGCTCTCGTATACGTGCAGATGTGAGAAGACTCCACTTGCCAGTGCGAGGCGCGGCATTTCTGTTGATCGTAAACGTTCA
>NW_018025792.1:0-1985 GCF_002006095.1 Pseudomyrmex gracilis
GAAAGAGAGCGGTTATGTATGTCCGTCTCTTTCTACTGCTCGAAGTTGGCCGAAGCACCGAGCGCACACGTACACGGCTGTTCGCCTGTGTGCGTATCCCCTCTACTTGCTGCTGCGTGCTTACTGAATCCACGAACTGGCATTTCTGCTCAGAGCACCATTCCTTTCTTTCCCGCTTTCGGAGGTGTTGACTCGGAAGCAATCCTAGGCCTTCGAGGTGCTGACTCGGGATCAGTGTGCCTAGTTTTGACTCTCTTACAGCACGCTGCAGCAAGTGGAGGGGATACGCACTCAGGCGAGCAGCCGTGTACGTGTGCGCTCGACGCTTCGGCCGTCTTTGGGCGGTAGAAGAGAACAGAGATATGTAGAGATACAATGAGATATAATACATGTAATGTATAGTACAAATAAATGCGCAAAACGGTACGCAGCTCAAGGTTTGATTCTTTAGATTTCAACTTTGACCACCCTTGTTGGTTACTCCTGAAATTGACTAAAAACACAACAGTCAAAAACCAAAACATAAGACTGTTTTGAACTTTGCCCGAAACGCTTGGTTACTTCAGATATTGACCACTCAATCCTAAGATTGCCGGAACTTCGGACTATGACTCTAACATATACATATATATTTATTTATAAATGCATTCTAATTTTATAAATATTTTTGTTTTGACTTTTGTTGTTAATTTTAACTCGTATAAAGTGATTAAAATAATCATGACACTCTCTATGTATTGCGGGTCTTTTTTTATGTTGTAATTTTTTTTTAATCCCAGACAGCATAGACCTGCATAATACGTCTTAAAGACATCCGGAAAATGTGCTATTTTTAAGGACGCACTTCGAATGTTTTTAAGATTTTACTTGAAAGCTTGTGCTGTCCAGGATTTTTTTTCAATTTTTGTGTCTATTCTATTTGTTCCTTCCTTATTTATTTCTTGTTCTTTTTTATCTTTTTATTCTATCTATCTTTTCTATTTCTATTCTTTCTATTTAAGCTTTTAACTGTTCTGTTCTATCTATATTTTTCTTTTGGAAATACACAACATTGGTTTTGTAAATAGTGTATTAATTGTTATATATTTGTATTTATTTTTATATTTTTATTGAAACATTGTTTTATATTATAACATGTAGAATTATTTCAATTATTTTAAGTATTATTATTTTTTATGCTAAAAAACGTATATATAAACATTTATTACAATATTGGACAAAACAAATGTTTTACATAGTTTTTGACGGAAGAAACTATCACCTTCTCGCGGTTTTCGTTGAGCAACAATGTGTACGTAGTTCATTTCTAAAACTTAAATACAATAAAATTCTTATTGTATACAAAAATACTTTTTTTCTTTTAATGTATATTATATGTAATTGCGAGTGCAAAGTAAATTAATAAAGTATATCAACAGAATAGTTTTTACGTAACAAACAACATTAAACTATATTTTTATCTTTATGTATGNTATATTAACAATAATGTTGCTAAATATATAATTAAGTATACTTTTCTTTTTTTTGTTTAAACCAAAAAGACGTACATATTAGTTAAGAGTGGATTTATATTCTTTACTTTTTATTTGTGCTCCACATATGTTCCTCATATGTTTCATTTTTCTAATTATTCTTTTATGGTGTAAATATTTTTTTATTTAATCGAAATGTTTTTGTAAGTATGTAAATAAGTGCAAGAACGAGAACAAACGGCGAAACATGATAAACAGCTGCTAGCGCGAGGCTTAGCCGCTCGCGCTAGTTGCGTACGCTATAGCTATGTCAAAAGAAAGAGACAGTAGACATATCTCTGTTCTCTTCTACCGCGCCCGAAGACGGTTGAAGCCATTGTGCCCAGTTTTGACTCTCTTACAGCACGCTACAGCAAGTGGAGGGGATACGCACACAGGCAAGCAGCCGTGTACGTGTGCGCTCGACGCTTCGGCCGTCTTCGGGCGGTAGAAGAGAACAGAGATATGTCTACT
>NW_018025793.1:0-1960 GCF_002006095.1 Pseudomyrmex gracilis
GCGGGCGCCCGTGCTCGTTTTCAGCGTTTTGCCGACCCCTGTCCTAGAACACATAAGTGTTTAGATAGAAAGACAGAAAAAATAGGAAAATAATAAAGATTTAGAAAAAAATAAAAAAAAAACAATGAAAAAAGTAACAGTAATTGTAATAAAAAGACGAAAATCAAAAATGTAATGTATAAAATAACTAGAAAACTATTACTCCATGTCAGTAAAAATATTACCAGGTTTATCTTCGAGAATAACAAAATCATTTTCGTCAATATTTTAAATCATAAAATTTTTTCTGTCTGGTGTTAAGAACTATTTATATCGGACATTAGAATGTAATGGGTTTACATAGGTGATAGGTATCCATCACGTGCTTTTACACGATTCCGTTAAATTACTCAGAAAACAGTCTCTAACCATTATTTCCACAGTCCGTGTCAAAGGCGTACCGGGAGTGCAGCGGATGCAGTGCACACGGGTCTATAATAGGGCCCGCATAAGAAAACTCATAAACTTATATCCAACATTATATGAGAGTTGTTCGCGTCTTCGAAAAACATGAATGATACGCAGTAAGATCAGTAATGCAAGATCGAGCCGGCCAGCATCGAGAGTACCGAGATGGTGGAAATATGCACATAACCGCCGTCTGTGGAAGAGTGTAGACATACTATGTTCTGTCTCGTTTCCACCACAATGCCTTTCTCGAAGTTAAAAATAATAAAAAATTCTTTAAGAAACACTACATTACAACGACGCTTGTCAAATCTTGCACTATTGTCAATTGAAAATGAAATAGCAAGAAATCTCGATTTGACAAAAATTATTAAACAATTTGCTAGTGCCAAAGCAAGAAAAGTAGGTTTAAGTATTACGTCATATTGTGTTTACTGTGATACTTTACTGATATTTAGTTTTATTTTGATAGTTTTATAAAAATTGATTTCTTTTTGTTTAAGTTTATAACAAAACATATTTATTTTTCTTGAAAATTTTATTTTACTTTTACTGTTTATGTTACAAATAGTCTATTATTATTGTTTAAAATATAAGTTGACTCTTATATAAACACTATATTATGAAACAAAACGAATTTTTGTATTATTTCTATACACGGAAAAAAATGATGTTGAATCAACAGTATCAGTTTAATTGAGATATATTCTGTTGATGCAACATCAATATTATTGCACTATACACAGCAGATAGTTGCTTTAACAATCTAGACATTAAATTAATCGCATATGCAATTGAATGAACTATTTATTTTTGTGGCAGCCCGTGACGTCAACTTTACTTGAAGCAACTCCATTTTTTTTTGTGTGGGGATTGCAAATTATTTTATTATTACACGAACCTGTTCCTTCTTAGTTACTGGTCCGTGTATCAATGTATCGGTTTACTTGTACCCATTGTAGAGCCATCACTAGTATCAATAGAATGATTCGTCTCAGATTCATTTTCTTGATCTAAAACAAAAGGTTTGATATCACTTCTGTGATATTGTTTTATTTCTGTATTTTCTTTTATATGATATGTTATAAAGTTGTCGTGTCGAATCACAAGAAAAAGACCTTTCCACTGCGGTTCAAATGATTTCGCATTGAAGTTTTTTACAAGAACTAAATCGTTAATTTCAATTGGCGCGTATGTTTTATTAGAAATATTAGAATCTTGATATTCACGTATACTCTTACGTGCTTCCTCTAATTTATTTTCGTGTTGAATGCGCATATTATCAATTTGACTTTGTAGAGTTAATCTTTTATCTTCTTCACTGAAGATGTGATTAGGCTCTCTGCCGAATTGTAATTCGTAGGATGTATAACCCGTGGTTTTGTTTACCGTACAATTATACGTGAGCATTGCCTGGGGTAGTATCATATCCCATTGCTCTTTTTCGTTAATATAATGTCTTATATATTCAGTTAAAATAATATGTGATTTCTCATTTTTCCCGTTCGATTGC
>NW_018025794.1:0-1968 GCF_002006095.1 Pseudomyrmex gracilis
TGATTACGCGTTACGCGTTACGCAAAAAATAACAGTGCATGGGATCACATCCTAATTCTTTCATGTTTTTTATGTTGGTGTTGTAAACGTGTAGGCAGGGGGGCTGCGCCCCCCTGCACCCTCCCTAAAATCTAACCTAACCCTAACCTTGTCACCAGAGCCCGAATCACAGCCCGAACCACGTGAGGAGCCAGAAGCGTGGCAAGATGAGGAGCAGCTACGGACGACGATAGGGGATGCATTGCGGAAAGCCCAGGTACAACATGAAAAGGCGGAACTCCGAAAGGAGGCGACGAACTGGGCGGAGCGTATCCTGGGAGAAGTCCTGGACGAAGTAGAAATGAGAGCAAGTTCCTGAAAAAGAAAAAGGAATTTGTTAAACTCAGTGATTAGTTTTGTTTCTGTACTTACCTGCGTGCGAGCCTAAAACTAATATGTAAATCCAGATTAGTGGTAGGCCCGTGTTTGTGTTCGCCGTTAGTAGACAATATATTAACAAACCTGGGTAACAGGAGTTATTGTCGTTGTTGCGTAGTATGAAAGTAAAGCGTAGAGAACGTAGTTAAAAGCACCTTTCATCGGAAAGGCACTGCGTTAGAGGAGGAGAGAAGATTNAAGCCGTGCGTGAGGCTTAAGTTTTATTTAAGTTTTAGTTTTCTTGTTTTGACGCTAACGTTTTAGTTTTTGTTATCCTTGTGCAGTTCAAGCACCTCGAAGTGCGCTGGTTGAGCGTTTGAGTTGTTTTAAGTTTAGTTCGGTTACCGTTTAGTTTAAGGCCTATAGTAGTTAAGGAAAGGCCGCAAGTAACTAGCGTCAGTAGTTTTAGGTTAAGCGTTACACGGAGGCGACCTAAGCGCGAAACTGAGTTCGTTTAGCGTTAAGAAAGTATCGGTATTCAAAAGCGTCAGTTAAGACCAAAGGATAGGTCAACAAGGTGCAGTAGGATGTGACAAATAGTTGTAGGATAAATAAAACAGTTAATCAGTAAGTTTAAAGTTTCAGGTAAAAGCCATGATTAAGGGAAAGTTCGGTTATATCTTAAAGCGGTGTACTGTGGAGAGTGCGAATATGACAAAATTTTTCCTTAATCGGTTGTTTTGAATAATTTGTTAGTTTAACAAATTATTCCGTTAAAGCCTTGTTTTCCTGTCTAGGGAGCGTCGTGTAGCAATAAAAGTTCCGCTTAATTCGCGCCCGTGTGGAAGTCCCAAGTTTGGAAGAGTTATCTTCTTAGGTTGAACGCACCTAAAGGCAGGGCGCACACGCGTTAGTGTGAGCAGTGCCTTTAAGGCCGAAGAGGAAGGACCAGCCATCTTGGTCAGCAGTCTGTTTCCGAAGCTCGTACGGCACGGACGCTTCGTTCTACGCGTGTACGAAATAACCCGCTTCGTTGACTCGTTTAGTTAACGTTAGAAACATTAACGTTGTTAGTAAGTTTATGTGCTGTATTTGTAGTATAACCTGTGTTAAGAATAAACGTTACACTTATATATCTACATATATATCAAACAAAAGTTCTGGTGATAATTCATTTGTGCAAGTGCGCAATTCACCCTGCCTTTCCCAAGGATATCCGGGACAAAAGACACCCCGTTGACGAGTCGGAGGGGCAACTACCCTTGTTGCTGGGGGCACACAGCAGCTGGCGACCGTGATAATCATCATAAGTAGTAAGTCCTTGATCTCAATCACGTCTAACCCCGGTCACAACCTAACCTGTGTTACTATAATATCAATAGATATGAGTGAAAATTTTGCGAGGGGGAGTGCAGAAAGAAAAGTTTAGGTTAGGTTAGGGTTAGGTTAGATTTTAAGGGGATGCAGGGGGGCGCAGCCCCCCTGCCTACACGTTTACAACACCGACAAAAAGATTCGAAGAATCACGAAGAAAAAATTGTACACAATGTCGCAAAATAAAAACTTAGTTTTCAAACTTCAATTGTTCATAACTTTTTTATTAACAACGAG
>NW_018025795.1:0-1979 GCF_002006095.1 Pseudomyrmex gracilis
TGCTTAGGGGGGGTTTGCCCCTTCTTTCCTCCTCCCGTCCCCCGTTGCCGCCGCTGCTGTTGCTGGGCGGCCTTGGGAGGTAGGGAGGACCTGGGTGGGGGGGGAATTCTGTTCTCCCCCGCACCCTTTCCTCCTCGCCCTTTCCCCCTCCTCACTACCTGAGTCCAGGACTCTGTGAGGGGGGGGGCCGCAATGGGAGGTCGGGCCGCCATTGCGCCCGGCGGTTCCTTTCTCTGGGGGGGGGCCGGCCGCACAACGGCCAGATCTCCCCCCTTCCTTGCACCTTGGCTGGGGACGGCGGGCAGGCTAGCCCTGTTTTCACCGCCCCCTTTGCCAATTCCGTCCCGGGAGGAGGCGGCAGGTGGGCGAACCCCACTTTTACCGCCCCCTCTTTTGGCTCCGCATCCCCCGACCAGGGGTGGGGCCCCAGTCGCAGCCAGAGGGCGGAAGCCGTCTGACACGAGTGGTGGGCGGGAGACGGGCCTCAGCTCGTCCCAGATGCGGGCGAGCTGAGCCCCAAAGCCCCGCTGCACCTCCTTGATAATTTGATTGGAGAGGCCCCCAACCGCCTCTCCAATCATTTTAACTGTCTCCTCCCGGGTGACTGGAACGGCCAAGCCGCCACGCTCCCGCGTCTGCGTCGGCAGAGAGGGTAGCGATACCCGGGGGGAGGGGGCCACAACCTCGGCCCTGAGGGAGGCAAGCTCCATTTTGAGCTCACGGAGCTCTTTATGGAGCCGCTCATTCTCCTCCCGCGTGCGAGCCACTTGGCGCGAGAGCTGAGCCAGCTCATTGTCCCTCTCGACGCGGGATTTGACCTCCCCGGCCGCTTGTTTGGCCTGAGCGGCCGCCTCCTTCAGGGCCTTTACAAAGTTCCCCTTGAGGTTCCCGGACCTGCTGGCGACCATGAGGACCGTATCCATGGTCCCCACTATCTTCTCTGCCAGCTCCGGGGTGGTGAGATCCTCAAGGGGAAGCCCATCCGGGGCGAGGGAGTCCATCCTCTTGGCCCTGTCTCCCCCAGCCTCGGACATCCTCTTTTTCTTTCTCTCTTCCCCCTCTCTCGTCTGTCCCAACCCCACGCAAGTGCCGTGGCTGGGAGGTCTCTTGCGGCCGTCCCTTCTCTCCGCCTCCATGCCGCTGGCAGTGGAGGTGACGGAGCTCCGCCGGCTAGGGGCGGCAGACGACCGAGCGGAGGATGAGGGCGTCATTCCCACGTCCTCCTCGTCGTCTTCGTCTAAGAGGCTGATGGCCCCCCCCTCCTCAGGCAAAGCCGTTTGGAAAGGGGGGTGCATCAGCTCTTGATCAATGACCGAGCTCAGCTCAAGGTCAAATGCGGGCATGGCTCGCCCCATAAGAGGGGAGGAAGGAGTCCCGCCGCTCCCAGGGGTAGCGCGTCCCAAAAGGGGTGAGGAAGGAGCCCCACCGCTCCCGGGGGTAACGCGCCCCATAACAGGGGATGAGGGAGTTCCCCCACCACCATAAATCAAGGCAGACGCAGAGGAAACCTCTGCGCCTGCCCTCGCAGTAGCTATATTGCATGGCGCACCTGCGGTACATGCGCCAAGCAGCCCGTCACTTGATGACGACGTGGTAGGGCCCGGGACGGTAACCCCACCACGCCGGGGACTGGGGGTCCGAATCCCCTGTCCCGGTAAACGACTCTCCTTTTTATGGTCCATTCCCATAATCAAAAAAGGTTTGTTTTATTTCGGAGTTGTCTCTCCTAGGACGG
Organism: Pseudomyrmex gracilis; assembly: GCF_002006095.1. Lineage (NCBI taxonomy): Eukaryota > Metazoa > Arthropoda > Insecta > Hymenoptera > Formicidae > Pseudomyrmex > Pseudomyrmex gracilis. The sequence continues at coordinate 1,736 of NW_018025795.1, forward strand.
TTGCCGGCCAAGGCTAACGAGCCCGCCCTGCCCGGGTTTGAAATCAGGGTTTTCCTTCCCCTAGTCCAGTGGCCGACCCGAAAGCGCCTCTCGGAGCTGNACACCCCGGATTTGTAGTCAGGGTTTACTCCCCTAGTCCGATTGCACCGTGGCTGACGGAGTCGGACACCCCGGATTTGAAGTCAGGGTTTACTCCCCTATCCCAGATGCCCCCGCATAAGGAGCTAAGCAGGGCTGAGAGCCC
>NW_018025796.1:0-1977 GCF_002006095.1 Pseudomyrmex gracilis
AAAACTGAGTCGAAAAGTCCTGAATCATTTTTTTCTATTATTTATAATAAAAGAGTAATTATTGAGTAAATCAGGCCAATCAGCGCAGACCTTTAGCCAGGCGCACGTCAGTGAGCCGCGCGCCTGGTGTGTGTGAGTGTACCAGTCACGGGCCGCGAACCGTTCATCCGCCAGGGCCTCGAGCCCCGCGTTAGCTCGGCATTATATATGCCTTCTTAGGAAGTAAGTAAGTTCCCGTCCCGTTTCCGCGTCAGCCGCAACCGGCTCACAATAGTAAGCGCGCGCCAATCACAGGCCGCGGAACCGTCGGACCGCAAGGGCTCCGAGCCCACGTCACTAAGACATTGTATATAGCATAGTTTCAGAATATATTATCATTGAGTTACAGCAGCAAACCGAACGTGTCGCAATCTCTTCCTTCCCCTCACCCGAATCCTGGTCTGACCGAGCTGTCCGGCAGGCGGAAGGCCGGGCGAGCCGCGCATAACACGGCGGCTCCGTTACATAGTGATAGCTGTCCGGATGACGCAAAGCATTACTTCTGAACCATCGCTACTATATCTACATATACTTACTATATCTAAATAAATCTAATATTTAATTAAAAGGTTTTTTTTGCATATACATGTAGTAATTAAACAGAAGTTAGTATCTTTAACAGTTAGATTTTCTACTCACGGTGAATGCTAAACTAAAAGTGAAAATTATACAGTACTAAATTGTACAGTAAACATTAATATTATTGTTAGAAATCAACCATTACTAACAGTTAAGAGCCACAATATCGTAAACATTACAGTAGTAGTGCTAGAAATTAAACACTATATAGAATAATATAAATAATACATTGTCATATTTTTGCAAAATTTTACCATTTTGCCTTGAATTTATTTTCGAAATTTATTATTGCTTTAAAAATAAAAAAAAAGTTTAAAATTTAAAATTTAAAATTTATTTAAATATATTGTAGCTAGTCATTTTACATTTAATAATTATAGTTACAAATAAATTTAGAAAATAAATTCAAGATGTAACGGTCCTACTTTTTCTTTTGCTAGGATTACTCCGTTTGGTTTAAGTTAATTTAATATTAGCTGCGGAATAGCTCGTCGGGATTAGGGTGAAGTAAAATAGAGTGCACTTGGTTATTTTCAGAACAAGAAAAATAATAGAATTTATTAATAAAAAAAACAAGAAGAAGAATATGTACAACAGAAAGAAAGAAAAAGAAATATAATGAACTAAAAATAAGAGTTTCGGTAAAAATGGTTAAATCAAGCCGCAAGATTCGGAAATTATTTACACACGGAAAGTCGCTTATTTACGAAACAGTGTTTTATCCGGCGAGACTTGAAAAGTGAGTTTTATAGACTCGAAAAAATATTTACACTGTGAAAAAATCTCTTTCTTACGAAAAAGTGATTTGAACAGCGATGCCTCGAAAAGTGAGTTTTATCACGTTCGCAGGATATCGAGAAAAATATTTACATCGCATAAAAGTCGCTTTTTTACGGAAAAGTGATCTTCGATGATCGACCGGCCCTCTTCGCTGGATCTAGCGGAATCAGCCGGTTTTCCCGGCGGAGAATCAGAGATTCCCCGGAGCGGAGCAGAAGCGAATGCCGGTTTACCCGGCAGAGAATCAGAGATTCCCTGGAGCGGAGCGGAGCGGATGTCGGTTTACCCGGCAGAGGATCGAAAAATTCCCTGGAGCGGAGCGGAACGGATGCCGGTTTTCCCGGCGGAGAATCGGAGATTCCCCGGAGCGGAGCGGAACGGGTGTCGGTTTTCCCGGCGGAGAATCGAAAGATTTCCTGTGTAAGAATCGTCACACTGATTAATATAAAAATTGTTTATTCAGTTTTATTTCGTACAGTTTTTCGTGACGATGTTACAATAATTGTTTAAAATAACTGCGCGACTAAGATTACAATACACAGTTCACTACTAATAACTACGTGACGATAAATGATTGAC
>NW_018025797.1:0-1975 GCF_002006095.1 Pseudomyrmex gracilis
TGCCGCACTGCGAGCAGAATTTCCTTGCTGGCCTCTGACACTGCTGTCGCGTGTGGCCCCGCTGTTTGCAGCGCCAGCAGCATTCTGCTCGGCTGTACACTGCCGCTGCGACGGCTGCCGGTGGCTTCCGGAATTCTTTCTTTTGTTCTTCAAGTTCTTTATACTCGGCAACTAACGCCGTCAGTTCCCCTATCGTGTGGAAACTTCCTCGACGTATGAAGAACTTGAAGTCGGGTGCCATGTTCGTGTAAAGACGCTGCAGTTGTTGCTCGATTGTGAACTCCCCTGCACGTCTCATCTTAGTAAGGAACTCGGTTGCATATGTTTTGAACGGCTCGTTTTGCTTTTGTCTCCGATTCAGTACCTCCGTTGTAAGTTTCTCTCGGAATGCTGGTGAGAGGTACTGACTCAGAAACTCTTTTCGAAACTGCTGTCACGTATCGAAGAACGCCTTGTTGTTCCGGTGCCACAACAATGCTTCTCCGCGCAGCAGAACTGGCAATGCTTTTAACAGCGTTTCGTCTGGGCAGCCCGCCGCCTCGGGTAATTCTTCGATATGCTCGAGGAAGCCGAGCGGGTTTTTGCCGTCGAATTGTACCCCCCACTTGCGCAGTTGGCTCAGAGCTTTTCCTGCGTCCGGTGTGACTTGTTGCGGTGTCGGTAGGTTTTGTACTTTGTTTGTAGCGCGTTCCTGCGTTCCTGGGTACGTCGGATTTTCTTTTGAGAAAATTCTGAGTCTGTGTCGTAATTCCTCTATCGTTCCTGACGAGTCTATCTCGCGGCTCGTCAGCTCGTTAATTAGTTGCTCTTTGGATAATTTTTGGATCCAAGCCATTGTTAGATTTTCGTTAGCTATAACAGCTCAAAACAGACAAAACAATCTCAAACAAAAACCGGAAATTGCTACTAAACCTCCCGTGTGGTTATCTGGTAGCTTCACCGTATCCGAGTCACTCGATTTTACCTTGTTATATGTTATCTGTCCGGGCGCTAGGTACCGACCGAATATTAACACGAAATCACCTGTTTGGGCGCCATGTAACGGTTCTACTTTTCGAGAGAAAATATTCCGTTGTTTTATATCTTTTAATAGTGCGGAGTAGCTCGTCGAATTCCAGGAACAGGTAAAAAAGTGAGTGAACTCGGTGATTTATAATAACGAGTTAACTTTATTCAATTAAAACAAAAGAAACAACAAATAAAAATAATATGTACAAGAAAATAATGGAAAGAATATGCTGCGAAATTTATCGCGCGTGAGTAAGTCACGTTTTCAGCCGGTCCGCTTAAGTCTATGTACAAAAACTAAATTCCGGGCAGACGGCTGGTACTTTAAACGCGAAAGCCTCGGTCAAGGCCGTTCAGGAGACTCGGCTAGATGTTTTGCCGCGTGAGTGCCGCGGTATCGCTCGCAACGCGGGTTATCGCGAGAACTGTCTTTATCGCGACGAAAGTCTCTTTTCTATAAAAGAGATTTACAGGCGTTCGGGTCACCAACCGAGTTTTATCGGTTGCAAAGAAAATATTTACAATGCCGGAAAGTTACTTTTCTTCCGAAAAAGTAACTTTGTCGTTCGGGCGATCTTGCGTCGCTAGGCTTTCTTACTTTCGCGCTTCGCTGATTCTCCTGAAGCGGCTCCAACGGAAAGAGAGCCGGTTGTCCCGGCGGAGAATCGAAAGATTCCCCGAGCAGAGCGGGAAAGAGAGCCGGTTTTCCCGGCGGAGAATCGAAAGATTCCCCGAGCGGAGCGAAAAAGAGAGCCGGTTTTCCCGGCGGAGAATCGAAAGATTCCCCGAGCGGAGCGGAAAAAAGGACCGGTTTTCCCGGCGGAGAATCGAAAGATTCCCCGAGCGGAGCGGAAAAGAAAGCCGGTTTTCCCGACGGAAAATCGAAAGATTCCTCAAGCGGAGCGGAAAAGAGAGCCGGTTTTCCCGGCGGAGAATCGAAAGATTCCCCGAGCGGAGCAAAAAAGAG
>NW_018025798.1:0-1915 GCF_002006095.1 Pseudomyrmex gracilis
GATGTCGCCTGGGTTTCCTTGGCCAATCACAGAGTGATTGACTCGGGGATATAAGCCGGTATCCGGGCGGAAACAGACAGAATCGTTCCGAATAGTGTTCCCGCTGGAGGCTCTGCTAGACAGAGCGTTGCTCGTCCGACTTCGCGCCGCGTGTGACATCGCGGGTGAAATAAGTGTACATCACAACGTAGAGTAAAGCCATAATATATTTTACGCGATCATTATCTTGTAATAACAAAAGGAACATAAAAGCTATTAGTTGTATTAACATTGCTATTTTTATTTTGTTAATTATAATCCTTCTCGACGGTCCCTTTTCTTGCGGCATNCAACGAATCTCACGGGGTAACACTCGTTAGCCGTGTGAGGGGTCGGGCGCAATCCGAAACATTTTTTATGAACCGACGGTACCACAAGAGTAATCCCAAAAATTGCCGCACTTTGCGGACATTCCTGGGCGGTGTGATGCGGATAATGGCGTCGATTTTCTCGGGGTCGGTGCTAATGCCGTTCCGCATAATCAAGTGGCCGAACTAACGGANCCGATCGATGCCGAACTTACATTTTTCCGGATTTATACGTAGTTTGGCCTGTCGTAACCGGTTGAACACCTTCCGCAGGTGTCGTAGATGAGATTCGAGGTCCGGGCTTACAACAATATCGTTTAAATAGACGAAAACGTTCGGTTCGAGCTCCGGGCCGAGCGCGGTGTCCAATAATCGTTGGAACGTGGCCGGTGCGGAATGGAGGCCAAATGGCATGACNCGAAATTGCATCAGTNCGCGCCNCGGAACTGTGAAGGCGGTGATCGGACGGCTCTCATGCGCAAGCGGCACCTGCCAATAGCCATTCTTTAGATCAATGGTTGAGAGGTACCGTGCTNTTTTTAACTTGTCCAAAATGGCTTCTACCTAAGGCAGGGGGTACGCGTCCTTCTCGGAAGCATCATTACCCTTCCGGAAGTCGATACACAAACGCGGTTGGCCGTCCTTCTTTTTCGTTATCACGACGGGTGAGTTCCATGGGCTCCGTGATGGTTCGATGACCCCGGCGCGCTCCATTTCTTTAACCTNGTCATCGATAATCTTTTGCATGGCGGGGTTTCGCGGACGGTAGCGTTGCTTTATCGGAATATCGTTTTTGAAGCGAATTTTGTGCGAGGTTAAATCGGTCGGCCCCTGCACGTAATTGAATTTCGGCAACTCTGCCGCGAGGAATTGCCTGAAGTGTTCTTCTTCGATTTTGCCGTTCGTGTTGCATATGCAGGTTTCATTTTTGGTATGTTTCGGTAGTGGTGGTATTGTGATGCCGAGTCACGCTATAATATTGATCCCGATGAGCATATCGACGGTTAAGTCGGGCATAACTCCGAACGACTAGATTGTNTCGGTTTTACCGACCCTTGTCACCCGACACCCCTGGAGGGACCAACGAGGACGAGGCGACGCGGGACCAAGGAGCGNAACCAGACTCGCCGGAGTTCTTATCCCCGGAATCGGAATCCGAGAAAGATGAACGGAGTGAAGGAGAAAAGTGCATGGTGCAGGGAACGGAAATTCCCCAAGTAGAGACAGTATAGTTGCTGTGGTTGTTATAAGTAAGAGAGGTTCAGTTTGCGCAACGAACCCTACTCGCGTTTCAAAAGAGGTTTTAGTTTTATTTTGTGATTAAGTGTTTATTTTATGTTTTATAAGAGGAGATTGACACGTTATGTATGTATACAGCCTTAAGACACAACACATGGGTTAAGAACCAAAACACATACCACAAGTCACATACATACGCAAACAACACACACAAGCGGTACCGACTCTTAAGGACAGTTTTAACACTCACACACATACAACAGGTACAAACGTAAACACACACCTTAAGAAAAGTTTCACACACAAATCGAACAACAGTTACACGTACA
>NW_018025799.1:0-1972 GCF_002006095.1 Pseudomyrmex gracilis
ATTCCACTTGGATTCTAGGGGACAGATCTGATCTGCGTTTGGTAGCAATCTGTCGACGTTTCTGACGACAAATTTGGTCTGTACTTGCTACTGTTTTGTTAACAGTGCTGGTAACAGATATGATGTGTATTTGGCGCGATTTTGGCGCCAACAGACGATCACCAAATCTGTTTTGGATTTGGTGCGTCACTTTGGCTTTGCTTTGCTAGTGGCAGACTTGTTATGATTTCGGTCTCATTTTGACATCTCACATGTTTGACAGATATGGTCGCCAAACCATATCCTAATGAGGACACAGATGAATATGGATTTGATCTACTAATTTCGCCGGCGGTTGACGACAAAACTGCGACATCTCGCAACCAAATTGTTTGCTGGGCAGCTATAAAAGGGGCCCCACATAAAGAAATACTAGAAATATAAAACCTTATTATAATAGGAATAAATTCATTTATTTTACCATAAAAACGAATATCTTGATTATTGGATATTAAATGAATTATCGAACTAGCACACAAAAACAATAATGTCTTGAAAATAGCATGAACTTCTAAGTGAAAAAATGATACATTCTTAAATCCTACGCTCAGAATCATTATTATTAATCCTAACTAACTTAAAGTAGACAAAGCAATAATTTTTTTAAAATCAAATTCAAAATTAGCTATTAAACCAGCTATAAATATAGTTAATAAAGAAATAATATATAATAAATCTGAAAATCAAGTTATTATTAATAACTCATTAAATCGAATCAATAAATATACACCTGCAGTAACTAAAGTTGAAGAATGGACCAGAGAAGACACAGGTGTAGGAGCTGCTATAGCCTGAGACAATCAATAGGAAAAAGGAATTTCAGCCCTTTTAGTGATAGCAGCAATACAAATTATTATTATAACTAATGAATTATTATTTAATACAAACATTCTTCATCTCCCATAAGATAGTATGATACCGATACACATTAATAAACCTACATCACCAACCCGATTTGATAAAACAGTTACTATTCCAGAATTATAGGAAAAATAATTATTATAATAAATTACTAAGCAGTAAGAAACCAGTTCTAAACCATCCCAACCCAATAAAATTCATGGATAGTCGAGCGTCATTATGCGCAGGCGCGTCTACTAAGCGAGTGCGAGCGAGACAAAGCATTGGAAAGTGAGAAAACGCGAAGAAAGAACGCGAGAAAAAGAAATGCCCAAGCGTGCTTGAATGTTCACCGCATGCGCACAAAGCAGCTGGACCTTGCGCGAGAGAGAAGCTACTATATTGTCTGCACCGTAACATTTAAGCTTCAGGTCGGCACCGTACTAGCAATATAGAAGTATTACATATATGACTTCAAGCCAGCTCAATAAGATGACAGACGAGATATGTTCACGTTACGTTGCGCGCTTTTTGCGTATGACAACGTGAAACGCTTTTCCGAGATTAATAATCTTGGAAACAATACATTATATTATTCATAATAATAAAATATCTTAAGATGCATAATATATTTGTATTAATTATTAATATGAGTGAACATGCGGTAAAACGTTTGTAGAAAAGTATTTAATATATATATATGTACAAATTATTTTATTATTGTATTATTATTAGTGTTTTTATATTTATAGATTTTTAGTTTGCAAACTACGAAAAGAATCAAAATTTTATAGATGCATAATCTTAAAGTATTAAATTCATATATATATACAGGGTGTCCCAGAATTGGTTTAACATCTCTCGTAGGCAGGTAGAAGGAATAAAACTGAGTCACAAAGTCCTATACCACTTTGCTAGATTCGCAATAGTTACTGAGATTTTAATTAACAAAGATCCGCGAATAAGCATGCATCAGGCTGTCTTACGCGCGTAAGACAGCCCAGTGCGCTTCGCGCGCTAACGGTGTTACCCATAGCGACATATGGGAGGAGCTAATATAACAGCATATACTATAACATATACATATTAAAAT
>NW_018025800.1:0-1922 GCF_002006095.1 Pseudomyrmex gracilis
TTGTAGAATAGATTTTGTAGAGAAAGATTTTAATATTACTACGTTTTCTAGAGATACGAGTTGCGCATGTACTTGGCGCCTTTTGTTATTGAATATACTGGAGATATGAGGAGCAAAATTATGTTTAAAAAAACAGTTTTTTACGATTATCTCCGTAATTATTCACATTATAGAAAAAGTTTTAAACAAAAATGTAGGAAATTAAATGTTTCACAAATAAGGTTATAATCTTCAATCATATAACTTCAAGCGTTTTTATGATAGAACGCTGAGAGCGAATATTGAGTTTTTCACGATCATCTCTGCAATTAATTACATTATGAAAAAAGTTTTCAAACGAAAAATATAGGAAATTAAATTTTCTACAAAAAAGATTATAACTTTCATTCACGTAACTTCAACCGTTTTCATGGTAGAACGCTGAGAACGAGGTAAAGTTACATATAAAAATACTAAGTTCCACAAAAATTAAAGAAGACAGAGTAACTAATATGCAACTTTACCTCGTCCTCAGCGTTCTACCATGAAAACAGTTGAAGTTAGGTAAATGAAGGTTATAATCTTTTTCGTAGAAAATTTAATTTTTTATATTTTTTGTTTGAAAACTTTTTTCATAATGTGATTAATTGCGGAGATGATCGCGAAAAACTCTCAGTATTCGCTCTCAGCGTTCTATCATAAAAACAGTTGAAGTTATATGATTGAAGATTATAACCTTTTTTGTGAAAAATTTAATTTCCTACATTTTTGTTTGAAAACTTTTTCTATAATGTGAATAATTTCGGAGATAGTCGTAAAAAACTCTTTTTTTAAACATAATTTCGCTCCTCATATCTTCAGTATATTCAATATGCCGCAATCCAAACTTGACATATACGTTTCTTATGTAATAGTCTATCATTATATGCAGTGTCATTCTTGAACTAAGAGTGGGTCATACCGTAAAATATCCTCACTTTTTCTTTTTCTTCTTCTCATACATTTTCTCATACAAGAGAACAGATTTCTTTCGTATCACGCGTCGTGTAAACGCATGTATATTGCCATCTATTGGATACCACATTTAAACGGACATTTCTCCACCGTCGGACGAATTTTCCCACTACTAGGTCGGACGAATTTTCCCACCACTTGCCTATCTAACCAGAAAAGGTGAAAAATGAGAGGTCAAAACGTTTTCTGTAAACAGCTTCGAAAACAAGACTCGGACGAGAAAAACACATTAATACTTTTCTTTTCTGCTTTTTTACCTGAATTGATTGAGAGTATAATGAAGCCGATCGGTTCACTCAGTATTAAGATATTGCTGATTGAATTTCCTTCCACTTCTAAAATTCTTCATTTTCGCGTATATAGAGGCACGGTGCGCCTCGCGCAGTTTGTGCGCCACTTCGTTGCATGTGAACTTGGCGCGAGGCACTACCGTGCCTCTTGATGTTACACATACATAATGCGTAATTATATAATACAATTACGTGTGTAGTAATTAGTACTTTAGTAATAATTAATTATATAGTAGTAGTAGTCATCTATCTATATCTTCTGTCTCTGGTATTTGTTTGAAACAAGCGTGCTTGTGCTTTTACAAAACTTGCTGTTGCTGGTAAGAAAAATTTCTCTAATGCTGTGTCTAATAAATCCATAGTTATTTCCACGTTCTCTTTCTTTTTTATTATAGATTCCAATTTCTTAATTTTTGTCCCAGCTTGCCTTAATTTTTTTGCAGGTGACATTTTGTGACGGGGCATCCCGTCACTGTAATATCCCAAGTAGCATAAAAACGTTCTCAGAATGTTTGGCGAATGTTAGAACAGTAACAGTGAAAAACGTTTTTGTTATGTTAGAAGTTCGCTCAGGACTAACATTCTCCTAACATTCAGCAAACGTTCTCAGAACGTTTTACTGAAACGTTTCCGTAACAT
>NW_018025801.1:0-1971 GCF_002006095.1 Pseudomyrmex gracilis
AACACGTACAATCTAGTCAATCTTTTTACACTGAGTTTTAAAAAATATACTCATAAACTTTATATTAAACATAACAGTCTTCGTATTTGGTTTGAGACTAGAAATATTAATTATAAAATAGAAATATTAATATAATTATAAAATAGAAATATTAATTATAAAATAGAAATGAATTATAAAATAGATAATGGAAGTCATATTTTCAGGTTTTAATGATTTTTAGATGCGTATTAATTTCTCAATAAGTGACTGATGACACTTTTCGAGTGTCTGCAAAGTAGCAATAGAAGCGTCTTCTGATCTTTGGTGCCAATTTATGTATGTTCTTAGTCCACTCAAAGCGTTTCTGGGAGATGGAATACGCGAAGTATTATTATTATCATCATCAAAAATTTCTTGCTCTTCATCACATAAGTTGTTCATTACATTTTCTGTATCATTTTCATTAATAATAATACCTAGAAGGATCTCCTCATCAGTCCGAGCTTGCCATCCAATTTCGTCTGAGTCTATGTCTAGCCAATTAACAGTGTCTTCAAAAGATAATTCTTCAAATAATGGAATTTGTCGAATTAATAAATGTAACGCAATAGCATCGGCTGATTGTATTCCTGAAGACGAAGCTGTATCATTTTCTAACGGAATCAACTTCTTCCAACAGTTTCTAATATCTGTAGATGAAACTGTCTCCCAAGCCAGTCCAGCAAAAGTGCAGCAATGTAAAAGATTCAGTGACTTCAAGAAATTTTCACTATTTTCTGTATCTTCAGCTAATACTCTAGTAATTAATATCTTTCTGTAGTTTTTTTTAAATTTCTCGATTATTCCTTGATCTAAAGGTTGGATTAATGACGTCACATTTGGTGGCAAAAAAATTACTGTGCAAAAAGTACATATGTTATTCAATATTTCAGCCGGTGGATGACAAGAAGCGTTGTCCATTATTAAAATAATCTTTTTGTCTGGCATATTTTGTAAATTATGTTCTTTAGTTCCTTCTGGCACAAAAACAGAAAAATACCATTTTACCATTAAATTTTGATTCATCCACGCATTGGCTTGGTGTTCATAGACGACGCTCAGAGTTTTTATTCCTTTGAAACATCGAGGGTGCGCAGATTTTCCTATAACAAATAAAGGAATTTTGTGATTTCCAGATGCATTTGTACATGCCATAACGGTAACCCGATCTTTCGGTTTCTTGCGACCTTNAGCGCATTTCTCATTTCGACAAACGAAAGTCCTATTGGGCATGATCTTCCAATAGAGACCAGTTTCATTGCAATTGTAAATTTGATTAGAACTTATTTCCGTAACTTTCATTATATTTTGTATTTTTTGTTTGAAATNTTCGCTAGCTGCCGGATCCGCTGACAATTTCTCACCTTGCGTGGTTAAGTACCGTATTCCATGCCTTTTTTTTAAATTATTAAGCCATCCATTACTGGCTTTGAATGTATTTGAACCGTTAAAATGTTGATTAAACAGCAAAGCTTTCTGTTGAAGAATTGGGCCACTTATGGGCAAGCCCATACTTCGTCTTTGTACAAACCATTCATACAATTTCGATTCTAAGAGTTGATCTTCAGTCCCCCTATATCTTTTTTTGTTTACACTTCCCTGACTGCTTTGTAAAACATTTTTTGCTTGTAAAATATCTTCTTTTCTTTTTTTTATTAATGTAATAGCTGCTCGTGATACATCGAATTCCTTTGCTAAGGTTGTCCCAGATTCACCTCTTTCCAGACGTTCCAAAATCATATATCGTTCAGCTATTGTCAAACTTCTTTTTCTTTTCTGATAAAGAAACATCCATANAATAATATAATTATTCATATACTACAGTCAAAAAATAAAAATTACAAATGTCAGTTAATTACCTTCTGTTCTGTCATTTTTATTTACAGGTTATGATTGTTTTGTTGTGATTTTGTTTTTCTACTTCTGCGCACGATCCGGCGCATTCCATCG
>NW_018025802.1:0-1970 GCF_002006095.1 Pseudomyrmex gracilis
GGACAGTGATCGTTGCGGCTTATATAGTCGCCCAGTTCTCGAACTTTCTATGTTAACGGTTTAGTGACTTGCTGAATTTTTGAACCTTTTTGAAGGCTCTGCTGACCTTCCGCGAATCATCGCCGCTTGACATTCGGTAGACGCATGTGGGTTTTTGTAATTGGCTGCTCTTGCGTTTCACGACGCCAACCGGTTGGTTCTTTGCTTTGCGCATCTGACGATTGCTTGCTTTAGTGCTGATTGGCGCGCATGCGACTGCGCTGTATGGTGACTTGCGCCGCGCTTAATTTTGAAGTTTGTGCGGTATTGTACGTTTCGAACATCCCGCCCGCTTCGGCCGACACAGTCGCCGAATCTTACGCTAAATTTCGTGGTTGGCAATTAGGCTGTGATTCTAGGATCTGGCGCGCGAGGCGTTTGAGGCGCATACTCGCTAGCGTTGACGTTTTGTTTAACTAATGGTAATGCGCACATTCATTTATGCTAGATTTCTGTGGGAATGGTTGTTCCTCTTCGCTTCATGGTAGGTCACGCAGTGAAGTGACCTAATTTTGCATCGGAGCGCATGTTTTAATCAGTTAGTGATAATTGACAACAGTTAGTGAGAGCGTTCGCGAGTGCGTTTCCATTAAGGTTAAGTCGCCCGCGACTTTGATCCAGCGGCCTNCAAATGGTTTTGAATTGAAGTGGATTATTTATTCGTTCTATGCGGGGATTCCTCTCTGGTAAGTACTGAGTCTGATACAAACGAAATGCTTTCCCCCCCCTTTTTTTAGAGTGATTGACGCTTGTTGCTTTCTGTTTCATTCGCTTGACTCAACAGTTGACATGCAAGGTAATAGAACGAGCTTATGAATTGGTCTGACTAGTTCGCTAGTTGCGGTCTTTACGGTGACCACACGAACTCGCCCGTCGTTGCCCGGATGTACTTGCGCGATTCGGGCTAATGGCCACTTCGAAGGAGGAGTGCTCTCGGAAGTTATGAGGCATAAGCGACCAGTTGAGTAATTTTCTTCTTTTGAATGCCACTTGGATCTTGTCGTGAGGTTGTGTAGACATTCTCGAAGCCATCTTTGCCAAAAATGATCTCGCATCTGCTGAACGAGTCTCCAGCGCGTGAGAGCGCTAGTGGAAGCGTCCAGCAACGATTTCTCTGGAACGGCGTTGAGGGCGGTGCCCACCAAAAAGTGTCCGGGCGTTAAGGCTGCGATGTCTTCATGGTCGTCGGTAAGTGCTTGCAAGGGCCTTGAGTTTAGACACGCTTCTACCTGCGCTAAGAGAGTTGCCATCTCCTCGTAGGTGAGAGTTGTATCGCCTAAGACCCGGCGGACATGGTGTTTCATTGATTTAACGGCCGCTTCCCATATGCCGCCAAAGTGAGGCGCTGATGGCGGATTAAATCGCCATTGCACTCTGTCTGTTGCCAGTTGCTTTGCGATTACTCGGGCTTCTTGACTGCCTGCTGAAAAAACGGATCGTAAATGAGCGTCAGCCCCGACAAAGTTGGTGCCGCAATCGCTGTACAGCGTCTGGCAGAGACCCCTTCGAGATACAAATCGCCGGAACGCGGCTAAGAAGGCTTCGGCTGAGTAGTCTGAGGCGACGTCCAAGTGGACAGCTTTAGTGCTCAAGCAGATGAAAACCACCAAAAACGCTTTGTACGCCTTGTGGCCGCGACCGGGTGCTGTGCGCAGCATGATTGGCCCCGCATAGTCCACTCCTGTATGTTGGAATGGCCTTGACGGGGTTACACGAGGAGCGGGTAGGTCAGCCATGAGTTGTTGAGAGGTCGCCGCCCGCCATCGCACACAGGTGAGACATTGGTGAATGTAACCCTTGACAGCCCTGCGACCCTGCGGAATCCAATAGTTGTGGCGAAGGAGCCCAAGGGTCTGTTGTACTCCTCCGTGTAATGTTTTCCTATGACACATATCAATTATTAGTAACGTTAAATGTGAGTGAGCCGGGAG
>NW_018025803.1:0-1955 GCF_002006095.1 Pseudomyrmex gracilis
TTATGACCGAATATATATATTTATTAGTTTAGAAACTTCAGAGCCTGAAGAGATTCTTTACTTTGTAAGTTGTTTATACGTTGTAAAATATAAAATATAAAATATTCAAAAACAATAGAAAGTTTAAAATATTATGTGACCAATGTACTTTGTATATAAAGCATCCATCGTGTAAGAAATGACTTTGCCTTGCGTGGAAAATCTTAAACTATGTCAAATCATATGTAGATTTTGCTTTGTGTGAAAAGTTAAAAAACCCACGTGGAATTTTTTGAAATAAAAAATTTAATTGTTTATACATTGTAAACTATAAAATATAAAATTAATATTATGTGATCAGTGTACTTTGTATATAAAGCATCCATCGTGTAAGAAATGACCTCGCCTTGCATGGAAAATCTTAAACTATGTCAAATATGTAGATTTTGGTTTGTGTGAAAAATTAAAAACCCACGTGGAAGTTTTCAAAATAAAAATTTTAATACAAAAAAACTTGACGCGGCTGCACAGAAAACTAGTGCTTTCCAGCTATTTACACAGGCGATAATGTGTTACTAGTGTTAATGACACACTGATATATTCTTTTTCACTAATGAACACTGTGTTACAATGTCGCGTGTATACGTAATTGGAAAGCACCTTTAACTTAACGCGGTGCAGCCGCGCCAAGTTTTTACATATACATATGTAAAAACATATGTACATATGTACATATGTTATCATTCAGTACTTATACTCCAATCTTACTAAACAAAGATGACAAGACGATCTTGATAGAGCTAGTGTCACCTCAGCGTACCAAAAACGTTTGTTTATTGATTTTCAGATACCATAATGTTTTGCACATACTGATCTTCAAACTTCAAAATCGGTGAGGTAGTTAGATTTATTTACTAATATTCTTATTTACTATAGCAGATAAAATCTAGGTACACGAATTTTCAAGTTTTCAAGCGCAAATACGCATTTTCATACTTTGACCTTCAAAGTTCAAGGTCAAAGAAGTCACTAGAATTTTTTTACTAAGTTTATCGTATTCAGCGACTCATAAAACGTAGGTATACCAATTTTCAAGCGCAAATACGCATTTTCATTGTTTGACCTTCAAAGTTAATTTTTAAGGTCAAAGAAGTAACCAGGATTTTTTTCAATTTTTTTCCTAAATTTAGTGCATTAAATTGACCCTATAAACATCTATTACGTTCGCTTTTCTTGTTGGTCCATATATGGACCAGTCCCGGAGCAAAAAGGTTAACGATAACTACCGGTGAACTCCATGCACTTTTGTATGGTTTGATTACCCCTTCTTCCAGCATTTTGTCCACCTCAGCGCAGTGTTCACAGTTTTAGCTTTCTTACAGCATGCTACAGCAAGTGGAAGGGATACGCACACAGGCGAGCAGCCGTGTACGTGTGCGCTCGACGCTTCGGCCGTCTTCGGGCGGTCGAAAAGAACAGAGATATATCTGCTGTCTCTTTCTTTCTATGTAGCTATAGCGTACGCGGCCAGCGCGAGCGGCTATGCCTCGCGCTGGCCACTGTTTATCGGTTTTCGCCGTTCGTCTCCATTCTCGCAATTATTAATTTAAAAAACGCTTCAATTAAATAAACAACAATTAAAACCATAAAAAATTAATTAGAAAACTAAAACATATGAAAAGCATAAATGAAAAGTGAAGAATAGAAATCCACTCTTGGCCATAATGTACGTCTTTTTGTTTTAAACAAACAAAAGAAATGTATACTTAAGTATACATTTAGCAAAATTATTATTAATATAAAATACATCGAGATAAAAATATATTTTAACGTTGTTTGTTACGTAAAAAGTATTCTGATAGTATACTTTTTACTTTGCACTCGCAAGTATATATAATATAAATTAAAAGAAAAAAAAGATTCTTGCAATAAGAATTTTATTGCATTTAAGTTTTTTTAGAAATGAACTACGTACA
>NW_018025804.1:0-1970 GCF_002006095.1 Pseudomyrmex gracilis
TTTTTCCTCCTTTTCGCAAAAAGCGTAAATATTTAGGATTTCCCACGTATTGAGAAGGCGTGTTTATGTCGCGAAGTAAATGAGCGAAATGAATGGCCCCCAGTATTTCAGCCGTTTTTCTTTCTCGCATCGCATCGTTTACGAGTTCTACAATATTTGCTCCCACCAATTCTGGACTCTTGGTCACGATGCCGCGTTCGTTCCATGTGATCTTGACGGGAACAGCCGTTTCGATCAGATGAATTTTGTTTTTAATAAAAATGTAATAACACTTAAATATTACGTTTTACAAAATGTGTACATATTGCTTAATCTACTAACATTTTCAGAAAATCTCGCATTTTATAATCTTATTTTTACACACGATTGTTAAAATAACTTATATATTTTTCTTTTATTGTACAAAGCGCTTGCTTACATTATGACTTATTTGGACGGAAAACATATACATATANATATATATATACAATTTTACCTCTTACTAATACGTTTAAAATATACAAACTATTTACAAGACAATGCGCGGAAAAAAGTCTTATTCTAAGTAGCCGTATGGAACGGAGCGTCGCTCGTCGATAAATCTACGCTTCAGCAAAACCGGCAAGCAGATTTTTGATTCGTCCCGCGTCACAACCTCGTGAAACGCGGTGCGACGAATCGCTCTAAAATGCAGATTTATCGACACATTTTCTTCTTTTCTCTCTTTTTTCATTAACATTTCTCTAACGCTATTAAACTTAATTATGCGGAAGGTTGCGGAATTGAGAGTTATTCCCTTGATTTTACACACCTCCCGCGCGCCACCGTCCGNAGTACAAACTACGTACGCGTAAAATTTCGGGCCACCGGATACAACCAACTCGATGTAATTACCACGGCCGTAGCCTTCGAGCTCGTCCGTCATATCGCCCAGGAAATTTCCCGTACGCGATTTGTATTTGCCAAGTTCTCTGCTGCTCACATAAATACACGAATCTGTATTGTAATAAAGAACGCGCTCGCCTAAACGTTCTCAATATTCGTACAGTTTCAATCGCGCCTGTGCCGTCGTGTACGCCGCTATTATCACGTTGGTAATCNGAGAGGGTACAACCGCCTCGTCCCGCATTCGCCACGAAACATATATTACCTCGTCATTTACAGGTAATATATCAGTTACCTCGTGCTCGGGGTTCGACAATAGCGATACGAGACGTTCTTGCGACTTTACCACCTCGGTACTCGTCAAGTTCGATCGTTGACCGAATTTTCCCCAAAACGAATTCAGGCACAGCTTTGCGACCGAGCGTAAACCCGGATTTTGCGCAATGTTTGCTCTATCTAGAGCGATACCCTCGACTGCTTCGTATTCTCGAAAATATCGTTTTTTAGATAGGTCGTCCACGCATTCGCTCGGGCATCCACTCGCCTTTTGCTTCAATTTCAGAAAACAGTTTATGTATTCTGCAAATAATCCCTCCTGACGCGTATCAGCGTCGTATCGGCTCGTCTCGTATTGCCATATCTCGCTCACTGCAGTCACGAGATAACTCTTCTCCACAGCTTTGCGTAATTCACACGATACCCACACGCCTTCGAATTCACGATCGCGCGGATTTTCGTGCGAGCACTGTGTCTGCGAGAAGTTTTCGCAGCAACTGCGGCACAAGGCAAACAGTAGTTTGCCCTGCACGCGTAGTACGGGAGTACAGGGTGAAAGAGATTGCGCGGAGGGAGCACTCTACAACGCACAAGCCCCTCGACCGCGAAAAAATCGACACCGGGCATCGCTCGGATAAGCGAGGCGCACTCTTTTTGTCCGACAAGAATTTTTGAATGTCCAATCGGGAAAGCGCCGGTTTTCAACACGTAAGGATATAGAGAACACACGTCTACGTAACGTATTTTCTCCGTACCCGTAACTTCGCGCCGATTTGCGATGTTTCCCGTTCGACCGCCGAAAAACGCGTCACGCGGTGAAAGCGGTTCAG
>NW_018025805.1:0-1921 GCF_002006095.1 Pseudomyrmex gracilis
AACGGGCAATTAACGCTGTATTTGTAACGAAATAAAGTGTGTTCATAAGAAAGTGCGCCTTTGTCATTGCCGCGTCCGCGCACGTGAGTATCGGCGTCCCTCGAGAACGGTTCCGCGCCCCGCGGGCGTAACAATATATACTACTTACATCTAACTCAATACTAGCTTATTTTACCCTTCCGGGATGGCGAGACCGTGTGATTATTCCCACCATCTCCTCATCCCGATCTACACGCACACACTCTCCCCCCTTCGGGCTTTCGCTTCCTCTCGCCTTTTCTATAAATCTCACTTCTTCACCTCCTTATATCTCTCTCATTCATTCCTGACACATCCATACACTCTCACACACATTCTCTCTCTGTCAAACCCTCCTCTCCCATTCACCTACCCCCTCAGCTACTCTAACCCCCACCCCCTATTTTTCCTAACCTTCCCCTCCCAGTCTCTCTCTTCTCTCTTTTTCCAGCTCCTTCATCCATTCCTCCCTCTCACCGTTCTCCCTCAACACCCAGCCTACTGCCTACTGCCTCCTGCCAGCTCTCTTCCTCGTTTCTCCAACGTCTGCATCTCTCCCAGACATGCTCCCATGTTTCTACCTTCCCTCCACATAACCTGCACAATTTGTCCTCCTCTCCTCCACTTCATTCCCTAGCCTGAACCTTGCTACTCTCGTCCATCTCCTCTCTTCTCACTCTCTCTTCAAATACCCTGGCATTCCCTCTCCTTTTACCACCCTGTACCATCTATTGTACCTTGATCCCTCTATCCTCTCCCACCTCTCCTCCGCCTGTCTCTTCTTTTCTCTCTTTTCCCATTCACCACTTCACACTTCTCCTTTCTCTACTTCTTCTATATTCTTTTCTACCTTCTCCATTCCTATCCCTTTTCTTTCAAAGAACTCCAGCCTTTCCTTCTCCCACTCCGATAAACCACTTCCCTTTTTTTGCCCTGCTTCTCATCTCCTCCCAGCACATCCTCGCAATGTCACTACCTTTCCCCTCCCTTAATCTCATTTCGTACTCCCACGCTCTCCTCCCCGCTCTTATACATAACTTCTCTCTCTGAAGTTCTTCCCTCACCATATACCCTGGTGTTCTCCCTTCGACTCCCAACAACCACCTCAAATACTTTTCCTCCTTTCTTTCTAATACCTCCCTCTCCTTCCATCCCCAGACCTCCACACCATATCCCATCACCGTCCAGATCAACTTGTCAAAAAGCCACAGCCTTCTTCCTCAATCCTTCCTAAATCTTCGCTTCCCTATACCCCATACTTGTCCCATCACGGCTGCCGCTTTTCTTTCTCTATCCCTCACCTGCGCCTCCTGCTTCCCATTTTTTCTTTTTTAACACATATCCCAGGTATCTGAACTCATTGACCTCCTCGATTTTCTTTCCTTTTCATCTCCACTCCCTCTTTTTTCTCTCCCCCTTCCCTTCCTGAATCTCATCATTTTCGTCTTCTCCGCATTCAACTCTACTCTCTTTCTATCCAAGTACGTCTTCAACCTTTTCAACATACTCCTCATTTCCTCCTCCTCCTCTGCTAATAGCACCATATCATCCGCGTATGCTAGCGAGTATACCCTTTTCCCCCCTAACATCACTCCACCCCACCTCTCACCTTCCTCATTTCTTCCTCTATATCTGCCAGTAATATATTAAAGAGCAAGGGGCTAAGAGGGCATCCCTGCCTCACCCCCCTCGCCGTCCAAAAACACTCTCCTTCCTTTCCTCCCATCCTTACTCTGCACTTCGTCTCCCTCAAAACCTGCTCCACTCTCCTCACTAACCCCTCCCTCAACCCTCTTTCCCTCATTGCTCCCACTAATATCTCTCTGTCCACTGAGTCGAACGCTGCTTTCAAATCTACAAATAAGGCTACCATCTTCTTTCCTTTTTTTCCTACCTGTCTGTT
>NW_018025806.1:0-1969 GCF_002006095.1 Pseudomyrmex gracilis
ATTAGCTCCATTTTATTCTTTACGTTATGACAGTAAACTTTTCTTCATTTCTTTCGCATTTTTGCTGTGTTTCTTTCTTTGCATATCGTCACTACACAATTCACTCATATTTAACACATAGCTGAGTGGAATCTGCTGCGAAGTGCTGATTAGACCTGCTGACATACTGCTGGCATACTGCTCATTTGGCTATCGGGGTTATATTAAAAAAAAAAACATATGTTTTACGTGTTTTTATTATAATTATTCTCCCAAAATATGTAATTCGTCCAAAAATGAATCTCAAGACGAGCAATTTTTCTTTAAAACATAATAAAAGAGTTACATGTTTTTATATTGCATTTGTATTTGTTTTTTTCTTTATTTATACTTTATAACTTTTTATTGCATAATACAACATCACATTTTTTTTATTGCATAACACATNAAATTCTAGTCTAAATTTAAATTTCACAACATGTAAGGCAATATAAATAAATACATGTCATAATTTTTAAATATTATTAATTTTATAATAAAACCATTAATTTTTTAGATGAAATATTAAACAATACATATAACAACACACTCACATAATAAGCTACAATACAAATGTAAAAAAATTTTGAAAAAATGAGATGTGAACCAGCATAATGCAGAGCGATAGTCGAACGCCTTACCCACTAAGTCACGCTGCTTAGCTGCCAAACTGTTCACATTTAACAGTATATTAAGCACACGAAAATCTTTAAACGCGTTTTTCTCGCAAATGTTTGAGAGGTGCGTCCTATTATTTTACGACGATGTAGTAGGAAGGTCAACTTACAATATACAGGGTGTCTGACAACGAACTATAAAGCCGACGTGTGTAGGTAGATCGAGTTATTCTGAACAAAAAAGTTATATATCATTTTGCAAAATACGCAATATTTATTGAGATATGAATTAATAAATGTGAACCAATGAAGGCGCGGGGAGCAATGATCGGACTCTATAGGCGTGCACGATTATCAGATAAAAAGAAAAATAGCTTCTCTCATGTAATGTCTTAGTAACGAGAGGCGGAGTAAACAAACAAGCGCAACACGACTCAGTTTCTTGCAATCGGGCGCTATTCGGCGGTACGCAGCGAGCAGTGGCGAGCGAGAAGTACAGCTGATAATTGTGCACGCCTATAGAGTCCGATCATCGCTCCCCGCGCTCTCATTGGCTTACATTTATTAATTCATATTTCAATAACTATTGCGATTTTTTCAAAATAGTAAATAACTTTTCTGTTCAGAATAACTCGATCTACCTACACACGTTGGCTTTATAGTTCGTTGTCAGACACCCTGTATATAAAATTCAGCCAAATTGGAGAGGGCAATGTCTGCAGTGATGATAGATCGGGCCAGCCAGCACCAAGAGCACCGAAGTGGTGGGGGCACGCACACAAGCGAGAACCACCGACCGTGTGCGCGACGTCACGCTCGGCCATTCAGCTCGTGGAAGAGCGCAGACATACTATATTCTGCTTCGTTTCCACCAAGCCTGCTATGCGAGCAATACACTGAGAGAAAGCAACGTTTCACGTTGCGCGCTTGCAGCGTATGACAGCGCAAAATGCTTTTCCAAGACTGTAAGTCTTGGAAAAAGTACATAATATTATTGATCACCCTAAAAAAAGTATTTACAAAAGAAAAAAACATACGCCAAGTACATAAAAAATATCTAAATGTACAAACTATCTATTACAAAAACCTTTTTCTGTATAAATAAAAAACACAGATAATATAATAAAACATTTGTAGAATAATTAGATATATCTAAGAATGGTGCGTCTTAAGTTCATGTACATATATAGCTTGAATCAGTAGTACTTACAATCCGGGCACGCCAAGTTTTTGTACTTTACTTTTGTTTTAAGCCCGTTTTATGAGGTCTACAGTCTTGGGTTTAGTACTTGGCTAATTGCGATGATTGTCTGTGTTTTTTATTTATACAGAAA
>NW_018025807.1:0-1914 GCF_002006095.1 Pseudomyrmex gracilis
AAAATTTGAGATTTCTTCAATTTTCTTTCCAACGGTAAGAGGCCTTCTACAATAAGATATTAGTAATAAATCAGAAGTCAGAAGCAAGTTTTAGCGAGTCAGTAGTGCGTTATAAGACAAGAATAAGTCAGTAGTCAGTGACTGAGTGGAGATGGCCAAATTCCATCTTTTTCGAGTTAGAACTTAAAATCACGTTGTGACTAACCAATCGAAAGCAATATTGTGTCTGCCATTTTTAACAAGAGACCCGAGCTTGTATAACCTATAAAATCTGCCGTAAACTGTGTAAAAGTAGAAAATGGAATTATTACACTTCGAAGAAATAGATTTTATGGAGCTTATTAAGCTCGTTGAGCTTAATTCTTGCATATATAATAAAAAAATGCGAGGGTTCAAGACTGTGGATAAAAAAGAAGTATGGGCTCAAATAGGTGCCGCTCTAACCAACAAAAAAACAGGTATGTACAATTATTTAAAAATATTTATTTAAAATATCACTTTAAATATCATGATTTCTTTTACTTTTATATTAGGTGATCAAGCTCAAAAACGATGGGACAGTCTAAGGGCTATGTGGTCACGTCAACATAAAAAATACTATGAGCAAGGGCGATCAGGATCGGGTGCAAGCCAAGACACCCAGGAATTCCAGTATTATGGTGAAATGTCATTTCTTGTCCCACATTATAGTTCACGGCAGTTCGTATACTGTTATTTGTTATTTTATAGTTTTTAAAGCTGTGTATATGGATGTGTGTGTGTGTGTACATACACGCAGCTTTAAAAATGTATGTGTATGTATGTATATATATAAAACTTTAATTTTTTTTTTACAGAACCAAATCAAACATGAAGCGGCCTGCATCATGTATTTCTAATGATGAATCAAGTGGATCTTAGTTTGTTATTAACAAACCGTCACCTATAATCATGGACAGTTCATGTATAGGTATTCAAGGCACTGCAGACGTTGATACTGCACAATCTGATACGTACACGTATGAGAGCATATCTTTGAGCAGTGGTATGTATTTATATATATGAAATTATTCTTATTAGCACTGATTTTTAGTTTCTGAAAATTATTTTGTAAGGGAAACGTCCCTGATACACAATCATGATTTGTGATCTAAATAGTTTTAATGTCTGTAGTTCAACAATCATATCTGGTATTTGATCATGTGTAATCAGGACTTATGCACTCATTATAAGTGGTTTTTATTGGTCGTTTTCTATTAATTGTTTTAGATGACAGTCTGCTGTCAATATCACAACAATCATCATATGACAAAAATGAGATGCATAATTTTCATATAGAAGATCGTGTCCCTTTCTCCCCTATGGCACATGCAGTATTGAATAAAGTTTCATCAAAACAGGCACTTTGTAACAAAACTGAAAAATACACAAAGGAAAAATACAAGCAAAAGGAGAACAGTAATGTAAAAATACCAGAACCAGATGAATTTTATAAGAAAAAAAACGTAGATATGGATAATTATATGCGTTCAGGTGTACAGTCACTTCAAAAAGTAGCACAAAGTGTTGAACACATAATCTCACAAAAACCTGAACAAAAAGTACATATTTCTGATAGCGATAATGTTGATAAAGACATAAATGATATGTTAAAGTGTGCATATGTTGGTCTAAAACAAGTTAAATGCGATATGAGATTTAATTGTGTACTTGATGTATTGAAAGTAATTAACAAATATAAAGAGCAAGAAGAAATATAGAATAATAATTAGAGAAAAATTATTATTCTGTAATTATTGCCAATTACAACTTCATTACGATATCTGAAAATATCCGTCCGTTTTGTTTCTTTTATTTAATTGTTTTTTGAAATATATATTTCTGTTAAATAGTATTACGATAAAAACTATCATATAAAAGTTTTATTTACATATA
>NW_018025808.1:0-1965 GCF_002006095.1 Pseudomyrmex gracilis
GATTTTATCTACTTCCTTCGTTGACACATACGACCCGCCGAAATCATAAACTAATAAACACAGCCCGATAAACTTCTTCTCCTTACAAACACTCTCCCTAAATTCCTTCGTTGCCCGTTGCATGAATCTATGACTCACTAAAAGACAAATATTAGTCGCCCTAGAAAGGAAGGTCTCGCTCACACGTTTTTAGTTTAAGACAAGATCAGTTCTCGTTCGCAGCTCAGACGAGCAACATTATCTCTCACATTAATAAAGCACCTCACAGAAAGTATCCTGCATATTCTTTTATCTTATTACGTGGCTATCAGGCACATAACAGCGCTCGGACAATATATATCCGGTGCCGGCAGAAGAATTTCTGGGCGCGTATGTACCACGGGCGGTCGCGACTGACAATAGGTAGACGGAACGGCAGAAAAATTGTCCGAGTTTGCACTCATCGTGATTATCGTATTGTTGGACAATAACTACTTGGTTCAAGCGGGCGCTACGCACGACAATGTTACTTTACTCAGAGCGCAATCTTTTGATATTTCTAATCCGCTCGTGTATCTTCCCAATATATTTTAATTAGACACACCACACGGACCGTCAGCTATTATTTTACTACAGAATATTAATCTGTCGAGACTTTAGTCGAAATTACAATCGCGAGCGCGCTAAATCTACGAATTCGGTACGGCATAAACATGTAAGAAAAAAAATACGTAAACACGAAACGCTTTAATAACGAGCCACGGCAAAGACCCGGATTGTTGCTGCCGTAACGGCAGATGAGAGCAGCGGCAAATATCAAATATAAATTATTATCTCCACAAAATAAACGCAAAACGCAGCGCAAAAGTATCCGCTAATATATAATGCGATATCAAGCTCGCGAGGTAGCCCGTCGAGATTCGATTCGACAGAATAATATCGCGACAGAAGACGTGCGAGAAAGAGTCAATCATACTTACATTCGCCGGCCTTCTTCGAAAATGCAGCAGCACCCTGACTGGCCTTGATGATTAGGCGGCAACGTTTTTTGGTCCTGCTCGTGATCGTCTGGCACTTGGTCTCTCTATCAACACAGACACTTACTCAGCGGTGAACTCGCTTGTCTCACAGNACTCGCAACAATGAGCTTCTATCTTTCGGCAGTTTCTTTGACTTAGCGCTGTTCTTCGCGCTAAGTAGCTGAGCCAATCATATTCAATCGTTTGCAACGCCGAGATTGATGGCAGCCACGTGTCGTTCGACATGATGAAGATTCGGGCTCTTTTCTCGGCCGTATCAGACTCTTCTTGCTCCGATTATCTATTGAAATGAGCTAGTGGACGCTCAATCGTCAGCATCGTTGAGCCTGTTACTCCGCTGGAAACTCCGACTCAGATTTTGGAGCCAGAGTGCATGCGTTTTTCGCCTTTTGAGTCCAACGTCAAAATCATGACCGAACATCCTGCGCCTTTGACGTCTCACGCCCCTGAACCTCACGCTATGCTTATTCGCTTTCTTTCTTGCTCGCATCTCTTCACCGTCCACGTAAAGTGTGTTGCTCTCTCCGCTCTAAAATTAATCTGCACAATAGCCGCAAAGCGGCCCGCACTTTTTTCTTCTATTTTTCTCTTTTTTTCTTCATCTCGCGTCCTTTTTTTTTATTTTTATTTTTATAACTCGCAGATTATACGCTAATTTTCTCTACGTGTAACTCCACGTGTAACTCTACGACAAACTGTCAAAATCGCTTCTCTGTTATTATTTACTTTCTCGACTTGACTCGAATCGACTCAACTCGATCAAACCAACCGCGTGGCATATTATTCTTTCCTTAAATTTAGTTCTTTATATTCTTTTTCTTTCTTAGTTTTTATTTATAAAAGTTAATACCTTAATCTTGCTATTACTTTCAAACGGTAGTAAAAAATTAGAGAATCTTGAATATATTATATATATCTTACAAGGAGTGGGCACGAATTGCGAAAT
>NW_018025809.1:0-1874 GCF_002006095.1 Pseudomyrmex gracilis
CATGCGCACAAAGCAGCTGGAGAGAGAGGCTACTATATTGTCTGCACCGTACCGGTGAGCTTCAGGTCGGCACCGTACTAGCAATATAGAAGTATTATATATATGGGCGCGAGGCACTACCGTGCCTCTTGATTGTTACAAAGTTATACTATTTTTACAGTTTTTTTATGTATTATACAATTTTGCCTCCTTCCTTTTTCCATATTAATTTGTTTATCTTTTTTATTTTTAATCTTTGCATATCGACGCATTCTAACCGTAATATAATAATGTATAAGAAGAAACTCATACGCCAGTTATGTCTCGTGTGTATTTTTTAAACTGTTTTGTAAATGTAAATTAGTGTAAGGCATCAAAAATATCGTCTATGAACTTCTACATAAACTTTCGTGTTCAGTCGTAGTTACAACACGATTATACACGTGGAGAATGCGTAACAAAACAAGTAACAAGTATAGCTATGTACAGAGGAGTGCACCATATCGTTCCGCTCCAGAGGAAGTATTTCTCGGAAATTTCTTTTTGGCTGTCCCTACTATCGCGTGTCGTTTTCCTTCAATCTCGGGCAGCTGGCGGAGACCGAAAGAGTACGGCACGCGGTAGTAGAAGCAGCCAGAAGAGAAATTTCAGAGAAAAACTTCTCTTGGAGTGGTTCGATGGTGCACCCCTCTGGGTTACGTTCCAAAATCCTACCTTGATAACCAAAAACTATAGTACATGTGACGTAAAATATAGCATTTTAGTAACCAAGGTAGGATTTTGGAACGTAACCCTGTACGTCTTACTGCGGTACGCGTGTCTCACTAGCACCTCTATCGGAAGATCGTCGAAGTTCCTACTTATTGTCACAGCAATTTTGTAGTGGGAGTATACAAGTCGGACCACCTTATTATCTTACACCGTGCTTTCTCGGGCCTCGTGCCTCTCATTGCGAAGATACGCGACTAGCAATATAGAAGTATTACATATATGCTCTTTTGGCTCAGTGGACCTATAAAGCTAGTCCATACGCCATTCTATGTCTTTTTGATAACAGGTTTAAAACCGTGGAGTGGGTTCCTGACGCCAAGCCACGGAGTTGTACATTTGTTTAAATTAAAGATAATAATAAAGAAAGTGGTGTAAAACACCGACAATTGTCCACAAATATTCACTACGCACATCCAACCGATACGGCTGATGCAATCCAACTTGACGGGAGACCACGGTGTGTTAGGGTGCCAGTACATGAAGCGCGGAAACGCGGAACGCGGAAAATAGTAACTAGATTCCGCGTTTCCACAAATCGAGTTTGTTTCTTCCATAGAGCTTATACTCATGGAGAGGCCCTGCCTATATGCTAACCATAGAGAGAGCCGCGCAAGGAGGATCGACAAAGAGAGATATATTTGGATATATTTTGTCTCAACTGTGGTTCCCCCACTCCGTGTTCTCTGTTATTCTCTTCTATAAGAAGTGGCCACAATTGAAACAGAAAAATATATCTCTCTTTGTCGATCCTCCTTGCGCTCGCAGGGCCTCTCCATGAGTATAAGCTCTATGGTTTCTTCTCGCACGTTTGAGCGGAAAAGCAGAATCCGGTATTTCCGTGTGTATCAAGTACACAGCGCATCATTGAATCGCGGAATAGGCGCGGGGATCAAGGGGCAAGCGGGGCGGTTGCTCGTAGCGCCAACGAGCGCCGTACGAACTAATTAGTAGCAATCAGATGTCCACAACTACGTCGTGTCGATAACGTAACTGCTCTTCCTTCTGATTTTCTTCTCAAAACGTAAAAGTATTAGCCATTTACTTAATATTTAACGTTGACAAATAACATGTGTATATACAGGGTGTCCCAGAATTGCCGTACAATCTCTCGTAGGCAGGTAGAA
>NW_018025810.1:0-1963 GCF_002006095.1 Pseudomyrmex gracilis
AAAGAAAGAAATATATTAATATTTAATGTCTATATAATATTTATTATATAAAAAGTTATTGTTGCTTTTTATAATCATTGATTATTTTTTATTTTCAATATATTTGATATATTGATTATTTAGTATCAAAATAAGAGTTAAGTACTTAGAAACAATATAAATCTTATTTTATTCTTATTTTTGTATATATAATATTTCGTAACGGAGCCGATTTTCTATCGACTTCGCTCGGCCTTCCGCCTGCCGGACAGCTCGGTCGGCGCCAAGGATCGGGGAGGGGAAGGCGTGAAATTGCGACACTCGGTTATTTTAATGCTGTAATTTAGTGGAGATTTATTCACTCAATCAGAATATTTACATTAGATATAATTAGCACGGTATTTACAACGGATGGTTTGACGAATCGGCTTTATCGGCGCGGCGATTCCCGTACGGAATGGTTCGCGGGGATTTGAATCGCGTTAGTATTTAAATCGGCGCGGCGGAAACAAAGGGCGGCACGGCGGCCTTATAACTAACTTATGATCTACGGGGTATATTTACACGGGGGACGTACTGCGGATGTTCCAGGCCGTAAAAACGGCTGGTTAAGTCGTGAAAACGTCTGTTTCCTGGGTGGCCGTTACAACGGCCGTTTGAGTCGTGAGAACGACTGTTCATCGATGTGGCAGTGACAACGGCCGATTGAATCTCCGAGCTCGTGGAGCCGACGGAGATGGTGTGCACCGAAGTGCCGGAGAGGATCGAGACAACGCCTCGATCCGTACGGTCAGGATGGTGTTCGAGACAGCGCTTCTAGCACCGAGTTCTGCCGAGACAACGCCTCGGCCGGACGGCCAGGAAGTGGTGTTCGAAACAGCGCCTCTAGCACCGGGTCTTGTCGAGACAACGCCTCGACCGGAAAGTCAGGATGGTGTCCGAGACAACGTTTCTCGCACCAGGTTCTGCCGAGACAACGCCTCGGCCGGACGGCCAGGAAGTGGTGTTCGAGACAGCGCCTCGACCGGAGGACTCTAAGTCCGAGACAACGTCTCGGATCTAGGAAGGATTGCTCTTGAGACAACGCCTCGAGAGCTCGGGAAAGGAACTGGTCTCGACTGCCGAAATCGCTCGGCTTTTATACCCCGGAGCGGCCTATGGTCCGTCCGGGGTCGGTGTGCGGTATGCGGTTGTTTGTGCGTTATATCACGCACCTGTGCCGTGTCGCACGGGCACAGATCTTCTCCGGTTCACGTGCGTTATTATCTGCTATAATTCCGCGGCTCGAAATATAGACCGGTGTGCGAACTATCGTGGAACGGTCGGAATTATACCATTCGCTATACTACGGCGCGAGGACGGGAATATAATGAACGTATACTGATAACTGTAGTAACTGCATATAATGTAGGATATTGTTGCGAGATGCGGCACGCGGTATATGAAGATTTTCGACGATCGATCGCTTGGACGTCTTTTTGTTCTGGTAGCAACGAGGTTTGTTGACAGCGAGGTTCAAGTGAGTGAGCCGCCGGATTCGGAATCGTCGACAGACTGGAACATCGGCTAGAGATTCCTGTACGTTCTCCGCGACTGATTGTAACGCGTTCTTCAATAAAGATCTAGTGTGTTATACACGGTGTTTCCTTTTCTTTCCGCGGAGCGCGACAACGCGGCGGTAACGCGATTTAACGCGGTCGTGAGTGCAACATTTGCAACATTTGGGGGCTCGTCCGGGATCGGGCTTGAGAGAGTAGCGGCATGGCTCTTGTTCACTCGCCGCGGAAAACGCGCAGTCAAGTTACGGCGGGAGCGGCGGAGACGTCGCACAGTGGGGCAAATGACCGAAAAAGCGGTAAAAAGTCATTTTAAAAAAGTATGCAGATAATGAAAAATTTATTCACCAATTGTTAATTACACATATAGGTCATCATTTAGTGCGACTTTTTTTATTATTTGTCAATGTCGAACACAGCTATAAGGT
>NW_018025811.1:0-1962 GCF_002006095.1 Pseudomyrmex gracilis
AAAAAAAAAAAAAAAACAACTACATTAACTAGATTATAAAACATTTTTTTAATTATTTAATAGCGATTGCAGCATAGACTCAAAGAGAATTGCATTTGTACTGTCTACGGTTAAAAATAATTGTTGCTTTGTAGTTTCTTTTTACGTTTAGTGTTATGGATATGTAATGCTGAAAGCAGCAAACGAGTATGTTGTAAGAAACTTTCATGAGATGGTTATTTTCAGGAGTTTCTGTGACATGTACATATATCAGAGCAGAAAGAAGCATGAAAACTACACTAAGTTTAATGAGAGTAGGAAATCGGAACGAACAAAAACTTGTCCGTTTCGCATATCTCGTACCAGAAAGTCATCTCACTTTACAGCTTTTGAATGTTAGCGAGTATCTCACCAATTTAACGCACACCGGTATTGCCAATTTTTTAAATGCAAATACCGATTTTCTTTTTTTAGTGAATTCAGTGAAGGTTGCTATTATACACGAAGACAAATCAAAAAGTAAAATATAATGATCTTTTTATCAAGGTTTTTCATCACTTTTTCTTTTCATTGATATTTTGATGAAAATCGGTAGATTTAGGCTGCGGTAAAGAAGAGCGCTATTGCACCTACGATACTGCATCTCTCAATTCATGTTTATTGCTTATTAGATATAATATATACAAAAATAGAATGACGCAATAATTTTGAGAGTGTGTTTCTCGTTTTACCATATTGTAGTTGTATTACATATCTATTATTTTAAGTTGCGAGATTGCGCGAGAGTATACTAGTGTGTACTGCACGTTACATGACTTTTTAATACGCTCAATAAAGAATGTACATATAAACAATTTTGCAGTCTACTCTATTATTATAAGGATGTCTATGAGTATAAATAGGTAAAACAATAAAAAGTACGACACATTACATTATTTATACATGTGTCACCTGGATTTATAAGATCTTTTGTGACTCTCGCTATCGGCCTATCTGCTTCAGCTCGGCATTTTCTGTCAGACTACACAGATGGCCGATCTAGATATTTTTCAGGTCCTCGAGCTCTGCAAACATACGGCTCAAGGATCTGAACTTTTTAAGCAATAAAGATGGACATAATATGTGCGCACTGTTCTGTTTTTTCTCACCGCATAGCCTGCAGTTATTCTCTTCTTCTTCGCCATACTCATGTTGTACAAATGTACCTTAGGAGCTAATGTGTTCAGTGTAAAAAACGTAAGAAATATTAAACGTAATAAAAAAATAAAATGCAAAAATTATTTTTATTATAAATAGAATTTTGTAACAAATATTTATTTTGTAATACATACATAATAAATTATAGTTATTTTAACATTTACAATTTTATATACTTATTATATTAATATTAAGTAATATATGTTATCACATAACATTAAGTAAAATAGTTTGTTTTCTTATTTTTATACTTAAATATATTTTGTATATTTAAATAGTAAAATTTTTTAATGTGTATTTTTTATATATTTATTTCATTTGTAAGATGCTTATTAAATACTTAACTTTACAAAAATAAGTTAGCCATATAAACTACTATACGCTATGATATCTTAATGAAGAATCGACTTTGTTTTATGAACAACTGGGACAAATTTTTAAATATATTAAAATCCGTAATTTGTAGTATCGATTGTAAGTTTAAATAATAAATATGTTTTTTTGTCATAAAACAAAATTATCTTCAAATATGACTTACGTATTGAACAACACAAATTATTGGCTAAATTTTTTTAAATACGAAAGCACACTATTAGAAAAATAAATTTCTGTAAGTAAGTGCATTGTAGAACTTATAACGAAGTTTACTCTTTAATTTAACTCGAAAAGAAAGATGATTTACAACCTTTGTTTTAATGGCATCAATAAGAAATGATGGCTGGAACAAATAAAAACTCTTATTACACCTTGTATAATTTTGCATTAATGTTATAAAAAAAAAAAAAA
>NW_018025812.1:0-1960 GCF_002006095.1 Pseudomyrmex gracilis
TAACTATAAAGTCGATCGCACGATTGGAGCAGGCAGAGATCGTGATCTGACTGCTAACTTACTGTGAGGCTCCGCAAGCCGAAGAGTGTACCGCAGTGAGTAACAAACAGTCGTGTAAAGAAAAGAACATCTAAGGAGCAATAAAGGATATTTAAATATATAAGTTCAACAGTAGAACTTATTCTTTTCACCGACCAACCTCCTCGACATCCAACAATTTTTATTAGTACATATTTAAGTGTAAAACTAAGAAATACTTTTGTATATTGTATAAATGTTCTAAAAAGTAAAAGTAATTTTAGTTGTGAGAATACTCTATATCTTTTATGCACGTAGTGTGTATAAATGTATATATATATATACATATATATAGCAATATCGTGTTTATGTATTTTTGAAAATAAATTTACTAGTATTCCCCGATAACCAAATGATAGCAGTATGCCAGCAGTATGCACGAAGGTTTAATCAGCACTTTGCAGCAGATTCCACTCAGCTATGTCATCATAGAGAGTGAAGTATGGCACGATATGTAAAGAAAACAACAGCAAAAATATAGAAATAAATAAAGAATTAAATAACAATAGCAGGTATTCAAAAATCTGCTACATTTTTTGAGCAAGTTCTGCTTGATTGATACAATAATATTTGCATCACGGCATGACACATTTATATTTGTTTTCTGTTTTTCTATCGACTAGTTGAAATAAGATTATGTTTGAATGCTGGCTACATTGTACTGGCATAATGTGTTATTGCAGACTTTGCAAAATATGCTCACTCAGGCCCGAATTCATAGTCGTCTCTCAGATCTCAGATCTCAGATCTCAAGAGAAAGAGAAAGAGAGAGAGAAAAAGAGAGGGAAAGAGATGAGATGAGATCTGAGATCTGAGAGACGACTATGAATTCGGGCCTCAGTCTTGGTTCTCTGGGTATATAAATTTGGTATATATAAAGAAAGTGTATCAATATTAAATAAAAGTCAGGAAGTGAGCTGACTCGGGCATTTCTTACGCCGCTCGCACGTTATGTACACAGCGCGTCATTGAATCGCGGAATATGCACGGGGATCGGGAGGCAAGCAAGGCGGTTGCTTGTAGCGTCAACGAGCGCCGTACGAACTAACTAGTAGCAATCGGATGTCCACAACTACGTCGTGTCGATAATGTAACTGCTTTTTCTTCCTATTTTCTTCTCAAAACGTAAAAGTATTGGCCATTTACTTAATATTTAACATTGACAAATAACATGTGTATATGTATATATGTGTTTAATAGATGGATCTATTAATGTCTCCAGTATATGGAAAGGACGTATATATTGTAAAAGTCTCGTTTAAAACAATTTATATTTAATATTAATATTTATATGTAGCTATTAAATAAATATAATTCTATTAACATACAAAGATGTTTTTTTCGGGTTTGAACCGCGTTAGTGTCATTTTTATACCAACGTTTCGTGAACATTACAGCTCACTTCGTCAGGGTTTGAAGAGCAGTCTGATACCAGAGGTGCAAACTCTGACTCGCTAGCACCAAGAGCACCGAGGTGGTGGAAGCCACTGGGAGCACGCACACAAGCGAGAACCGCCGCTGTGTGCGTGACGTCACGCTCGGCACTTCGGCTCGTGGAAGAGTGCAGACGTATTATGTTCCGTCTCTTTTTCATCAAGCCGGCTGGACAAGATGAAAGACGAGAGGCACGTTCACGTTGCGTTGTGCGCTTGTTGCGTATGACAACGTGAAACGTTTTTCCGAGATTTACAATCTTGGGAAATGTATATGTATAATATTATTGATAATAAATGCGATCATCCTCAATTAGAGATGGCCACGTTCAGCAGATACAACTGAGTTAAGAAATGATCACTTATGATTGGATCATACTTTTAGAACCGTAGCAGATTTTGAGGAATAATCCTATCACAAGTGATCATCTCTCAACTGTTGTGCAACT
>NW_018025813.1:0-1960 GCF_002006095.1 Pseudomyrmex gracilis
CCCTGAGAAAATCTCCCCACTCCTAAAATGCATGAATCTCGCGTATAAGAGGCACAGTGTGCTCGCGCAGTTCGAGCGCCACTTCGTTGCGCGTGAACTTGGCGCGAGGCACTACCGTGCCTCTTGATTATCTCGCGTGCTAATGCTGCACTGTACCGGCTGAAGATATACAAGCACCTTTTCTCTCCTCTGGTCCGGTCTAGATTGGTGTCATCTCTGATTTGTCCAATATTCGACTACTGTTGTACTCTACTGACTGATTTAACAGAAACTGACAATCTCAGGTTGCACAAAGCTTTTAACGGATGTGTTAGATTTATCCTCAAAGTCAAATAGTACAAACATATAACACCACATTATCAGAAACTACGCTGGCTCAAACTCAAATTGAGAAGAACATTCTTTGTAGGCAATTTGTTATTTAAAATTCTGGAGACAGAAAGACCAATACTTTTATATGAAAGATACTCTTTTAGAGATTTCCAGCTACATGATACTCGAGCTAATAGTAGAACTCTGATTCTGCCGTTGTGCCGCACAGAATGTTATAGGAGATCCTACAAATGTGTCTCTGTAGATGTATGGAATAATATTCCAGTAGACATCCGCAACGAACGCTTTAACGTTTTCAAATCCAAATTTTTTGAGCATCTACTAAACCAGAATATGCTATGTTAGCTCATTTATACTCGCATTTATTGTTTTGCTCTTACTTTTTCTTGTAACTGATCTTATACGCTTGAAAGAATATCATTCCAGAGCGTCAAATAAAGCATAATTAATCAATCAATCAATCTCTCTCTCTCTCTCTCTCTCTTTCTTTCTCTCTTACACAATATAATACAGACACACACGCACGCACATAATTTTTTTGTTAAACGTACGTACGTGTATTTGTTTCTCTGGTGGTCCTGTTGGTGCGGGTGGTGCGGCTGCTGCGGATGGTGCGGCTGGTGCGGGTGGTGCGGGTGCTGAGGGTCCTGCCGGTAGTGCGGGTGGTGCGGCTGGTGCGACTGCTGTGTGTCCCGTGGGTGGTGCGGGTGCTGTGGATGGTGAGGATGCTGTTCGTGGTGTTCGTGGTGCTCGTGGTGCTAACGGTGCTCGTGATTGGGCCGTGTCTTCCTTCTTATTTTTTCCAGCAAGTGTTGCAGGAGGAAATAAAAGAACAGGATCACTTTTGGTCGCTGAAACAAAACAGTATATCTTTATATGTATGTATTTATATAATATATATTTCCCAATATGTATAATAAACAACTAATAATAAGTATGAAAATTAAATTCTAATTATTTAACCTTTTTGTCGTCGAAATTGCTCGCTGCCGGTCTTGTTGCTCGCCATGTCGATTGTTGAATGTCATGTTTCACGTTTGCTATGAGATATTTGCTTTACACAACGCAGCACTATATTCGATTTTAATGACATTTTCTAACACGATATACAATAATCAGAAGACACCAATCTATCTAGAAAGTTAAATACTATTTTACCAAATAATTAGAAACGACATAGTAAGTAGCAAGTGTACCGAATAATTGGAAACAACATAGTAAGTAGCAAGTGTACGGTAAAATAGTATTTAACTTTCTAGATAAATTGGTGTCTTCTGATTATTGTATATCGTGTTAGAAAATGTCATTAAAATCGTGAAACTGCATTCGTATTACATATCCACGCGTAAGAGTGCGTTCCGATATTCACTGCTAATATCCAACAGTTCACGTTACATGTACTATAGATTGGCACACAACGCAGAGATCGCGATCGTCAATGTTTGAATTCGCGGATCGCAGTCGCGAAGTAATACATGACATTCAACAATCGACATGGCGAGCAACAAGACCGGCAGCGAGCAATTTCGACAACAAAAAGGTTAAATAATTAGAATTTAATTTTCATACTTATTATTAGTTGTTTATTATACATATTGGGAAATATATATTATATAAATACATACAT
>NW_018025814.1:0-1959 GCF_002006095.1 Pseudomyrmex gracilis
ATAGCCATACGTATCGACAAGTCGCTCGTGGACATCGCTACGTAGTTGCCAATGTGCACCACCCATGGACATGCGCTAGCTTACGGGCCGGTATAGCGATCGTAAAAACTCTTATGGGCCTGGCCACTCTCAGGCTTCTCTCTGCTCTCACTTTTCAATGCTTTGTCTCGCTCGCACTCGCTTAGTAGACGCGCCTGCGCATAATGACGCTCGACTATCTATGCCCATATTTGGATTTCGTGCGTCTATCTTTCTCGGGCCTCGTGCCTCTCATTGCGAAGATACGCAACTATCAATATAGAAGTATTATATATATGGAATAAGGAGACTTAACTACACAAAGTAAAAGTGGCTATCAAAAATGTTCCCTATGGAGCCAGGTTCGCTAAACAGAATAACTTGCAACCAGAGAGAAACCTGAGAGCGGCCATCCTATTGTAATTTTTTACGACGGTTTCAGCCGCTGGTTTTAGCCGTATTTCCACAAAAGTGGAACTCAAAGGNCGTTCTACATTAAACTCAAGTCGCAGGTATCGTGGAACTGATCAATCACGTTGGTCGATTGGCTGATTTGACTCTGCAAGTGGTCAATTCCACGAGATCTGCGACTTGCGTTTAATGTAGAACGGCCTTTGAGTTCCACTTTTGTGGAAATACGGCTAAAACCAGCGGCTGAAACCGTCGTAAAAAATTACAATAGGATGGCCGCTCTCAGTTGCAACATTTCATCGCCATCTTGAAACTGTAAATGACAGATAGTAAAAAAAAATTGTAAAGGCTAGAAGAGTACACAGAGAGCATAAAACGTATGAAAATAAAAGAAAAACATAAAATATTCTAAATCTGTTAAAGAAAAATTTTTAAATCTAAAGTAAGTCTATAAAAATTAATAAAAATAAATACATAAATTAAAATTAAAAAACTATCCAGTAAACAAAATAATAGTAACATAACATTAATTTTGTTATTATTACTTTATGTTTGCCAAATTATATAATATAAACTATGTTTAACTTAATTAAACCTAATAAAATTAAATATATTAAAATTGAAAATTATCTTATAAATAAAAACAATAAAAATAGTAATATATCGCTAAAATTTATTTATATTAATATTTGAACATATTGTGAAAATATATTCTGATTATTTAGAGCAAAATAAATATTGCTCTTAGCTAAATATTAATAATTAATCGACGAACAAACAATTTTAGGTTATAAAAATAAAAAATTTAGTCTTCAGCAAATTCTAATTTTCTGCAAAGTCCTATAACATTATACACAATTACAAAATGTAATTAAATTATACTTACTTTTGCGAGGAGCACGCTATCTGCGATATTATATTTTTCTATTGTTATCTCTTATTAGATGTAAACAGATAGTATTACAATAGCACAGATAGCACGCTCTTCGAACGCAGCCAATATACTGATATACGTGATTGCACTATATGAATATCGCACAGCAACTTTAACTAAAAAGAACAGACTTAAAATGGCGACGAAATGTTGCAAGTTATTCTATTTAGCAAACCTCCTCCTACACGGAACATTTTTACTGACCACCTTTTTTCTCTATATACTATCTAGTTAAGTCTCTTTATTCTTACTTCGTGATTTCAGTGTTGTTGCGAAGTCGCGTTTTCGCGTATGCGCACTGTACAGCCAATTAAGTTCCCATAAAAGCTGTGTTTTCGCGCATGCGCCTTTAAATGTAGCATTACTGCCGTACTACCTCCGACATTATTAAGGTTCTGTAAAGACCCAAATAATTTTTCATGATTAATACGTAAAGTTTTAATACTATAATATTTGTTTAGTTTTTTAATAACATTTAAATAAAAAAATATTAAGAAGATAGGATTTAAAGACAATAGAAATAAATAAACATAGAAATAACATTAAATTTAATATTTTATTTGGCAGAAATCACAAATACCAACATTTGTTGCAAA
>NW_018025815.1:0-1958 GCF_002006095.1 Pseudomyrmex gracilis
CGTCGTTAGACATGATGCTATTTTTGTGCACTATTTTCACAATTTGCCTATTAGGGAACGTGTTTTCTAATAGATTCTTGGTCACCGAAAACGAATCCGGCGACGAAATTGACTTAGCACGTCAAATTTTCGAGAAATTTGAGATTAACTCTTACAAAATAAAATTACTGCCGATTACATATAAATAAAGTCAGTAATATACATATTACTGATAATGATATAAGAATATTATTAGGTATTACAGGAATCACTGAGAATATTACTGGCAATTACACAGAATGCCAGTAATTTTTTCGTATCACTGCCGCAATATATTACTGCCAGTAGTTCTTTTTTGTAAGGAAACTCTTACGATTACATATAAATAAAGTCAGTAATATTTATATTACTGACATAAATATTACTGACTTTATTTATAAATATTACTGACATAAATATTACTGACTTTAGTTATATGTAATCGGCAGTAGTTCTTTTTCTCTTAGTAAGAGAATGTATCAAAATTGGCAGTTTTGGCTATATTTATCATTTTTTTGCGGCCAAATTAAATTTTTTTTACACTTTTACTTACACCAGATTAAAGTGCTATCTTTTATCTATAATGTAAATTTAAATTTATTACTGTACGATTTTTTTAATATACTCAATTAATATTAATTTTACATAATTAATATTAATGACATACATAATTAACATTAATTTTATTAATATACAGGTCTCAAAAATGTGTTGAGAACAGTGTATCATGTTGAGAACAGTGTGAGTGTAATCAGTATATATCAACAATTTGTTTGCGTTGTAAAAATGTATTTTACATTATATTTAATATAATATAACAAAACTATTTTTATTTATTGTTGCAGGTACATTGTACTTCTATATTTGATATTTGATGCTTTCGCGGTGTGTAGTATTAACATACAGAGATGTTTTTTCGGGTTTGAACCGCGTTAGTGTCATTTTTATACCGACTTTTCGTGAACATTACAGCTCACTTCGTCAGGGTTTGAAGTGCAGCCTGATACTGAGATGCTCTTGGTCAGGTGTCCCTTTTTAGTCTCTATTGAGATTGTTTGAATGTTTGTATATCTCCAGAGATTCCGTATACTTTCTACGGAAGTAAGCCCTAGTTTTGTTTAGTACTTGGGTTTGGTCAAACATAATTTTGTGACCAGTTTCCAAATGGTGTTCTGCTAATGTCGATTGTGAGTAATGTTTTAGACGTACTGCCGACTGATGTTCTTTTAGTCGTGTACTTATCATTCTACCAGTTTCACCTATATATACTTTACCGCATGAACAAGGTATTTTGTACACTCCTGGTGTGTCTAATGGCGGTCTTTTGTCTTTTGGATTCTTTGGATTTTGACTTCTATATTTTTAATAAAATAATAATTTACATCAATAATAAATAAAATGTGTAGGATAGCTTGAGAATAAATAGATAAAAATAATTATGTTAGTAAGAAACACAAGTGGTCTCGCGGACTGAGTACAGGGGCTGCGAATATGGAGATCTCGAGTTCAAATCCCGCTATCACATTAAGATTTTTTCAGGTTCAGTCCCTTTCAATGGAGTTCATCGGTTGATCGGCGAGCTGTATCAGGCCTCCAGAAATTAATTCTAGTGAAATCTCGAATGAATTCCCCTTTGACAAGACAATATGCCATTAGGTTTCTTTTTTTTTTAGTAAGTAATCCCACTTCCAAGTGGAATCCATTCTAGGCGACAGATCTGGTCTGCGTTTGGTAGCAATCTGTCGACGTTTCTGACGACAGATCTGCCCTGTATTTGCTAAATGTTCTGTTGACAGTGGTCTAGTTTCCACCGAAACCCTCAATTCGGTTTCACTCCGGTACTGATCAAATTTAGTGCTCTGTTTCCATTGGAAGTAGAGTACTTATAGATCGAAGCGGAAGTGAAATCAGCACAATTTGACAGGTTTCCATCGACTTGA
>NW_018025816.1:0-1957 GCF_002006095.1 Pseudomyrmex gracilis
TATATTGAATAGTCTGAGACATACGGCAAGCGTAACATATTCGACTTCGCTCGTGAATCTAACAAAAGACGAGAAGAACGCGAGAATCACCGATTAGTCTGTCTCAGTCAAAAAGAAAGACGGATGAACCGACCGATAGACAAAGTAAGATATACATATGTCTACCCTTGTCGGTCTACCAGATGGCGCTACTTTCTGGACAGCGTAGCAGACGACAGCGGCTAAGCTGCCGAATCGAAGGTCACTCGCCTGTCCAGCATCCTCTTAAGCACCTGCGCTACACCGCGCTTCTGGAAAACCGTACTAACGTAACGGTATATAAATAAATCCAAATAGTTTGAATCAATTTTTCTCGAAAATGGCTGAGAGGTGCGTCCTATCTCTTTGCTCAAGTATTCTTCTGGTACAGTACTATACTACAAAAAAACCTTATTGAAATCGGTGACCCACACTTTGCGACCTCCCCTTGTGAAACACTAGGCGCCGCACGCTTTCACCTTCTTGCGGAACCTCCTATACGCGCTTAGAAATAGTTCCCTATATCTCTGCAATACTTTAAGATTAAGGGAAAGCTCTGCGTACGCGTGTTGTTCATGTGTGTGCTGTGTGTTTGGTATGATTAAGTTTTTAACTAACATGTGTGTGACTCATTGGCTGATGTATGCGTGTGTGTATGAACTATTTGCCGTATGTGTGTGTGAATCTTTTGCTGTGTGAATGAAGTACTATACAAATGGGTATGCATGGTTTATAAGTGAGTGTGGATGTTGCCCTTAAGGCTTGAATGTGTTATGTGTGTAATGAGTATGAGTCGTTTTTGCGTGTGCGTGTGAGTGAGTTTCTTAAGAACGCATGTGTGTCAGTGTCTATGTGTCTGGTGCCTAACCATGTTTACTAATAGTGTGAGTGCGTGTATGTATTAACGGAGTGACAACAACTTGAACGCTGTGTGTACATTGTCTTAACTGATGTTTGAATGTGTACGACTATGAAACGTACCCCAAATGTATGTGCACACTTTAAAGTGCGTGTTTGTGTATGTGAGTTACGCATGTGATTGTAAGATGATTGGGGTGAGTATGTGTGGTTAAGTGTTTACTTGTGTGGAAATGTAGGAACATAGTACTGGAGAAGCGGCCCTGAGCTCTTTTACCATGCTCATACAAACTAAAACGTCTTAAACCATAATAACAAAAACTTTCTGCTCCTTCCGACCTACTAAAACTTAAAACAAAGCGGGCCTCCTTTGGTCCCATTTTTGAAACAATCTACTTACATATACAGTACACTACATATAAAAGTGATAACTATAATAAAATACCGCACGCGGACTCTTACCCACTTGTAACTCGCTAAATTCACTTAAAATAAAACTGGGTTACAACAACAAAAACTAATAATAATAAAATTAAAATAAAAAAATATAATATATAAAAAACAACAAAACAGTCTTCAAACACACACACACAGTCCATCTGTTGTTCCGCCTTGTCAACATCCGGTGTGGTGACCAAAGATGCCAGATCGAGGACGCTTACAGCATACAGCAGCAGGTGGAGGGGATACGCACACAGGCGAACAGCCGTATACGTGTGCGCTCGGCGCTTCGTCCAACTTCAAGCGGTAGAAGGAGAAGGACATATAGTCGTTCTCTTTCTTTCCCAACTATATCTATAGCTAACATCGACAGCCGCGAGAAGCGTGCTTTGGCTGTTTATTCCATTTTACGTCGCTCCTGCGTTCTTTCTCTCTTTCTCCCACTCTCTCTTTTTCTCTCATACTTCTACAGAAATAAATCTTAAAATGAAATAAAAACGTATTTTATATATAAAAAATTTAAAGAATAATGAAAAACATGAAGAACGGAAGAGGAAATAAACTGCTAGATGATAAATAAGTAACTAATAAATGAATAATAAGATATTAACTTTTGACCATATATATGCTAATTTAATTT
>NW_018025817.1:0-1953 GCF_002006095.1 Pseudomyrmex gracilis
AAATCCAGACGCTTGGAGCACATACCATAAATACTGTGCGTTTTGAATAGTCCACATCCAATTTATTAGACATTTCGGTGAATTTCTTCGAATAGTTTTGTGAGTTTTCTTCTCAACAAATTTCATATTGCGAAGTTTATAATATGCTTCTTTCCAAAATTTTGTATGTACTTATGTTACTTATAATACTAGTAAGTCCTTGTTCTTTCTTCCCATTGAAAGAATCAAACAGCTCATCAAAAAAGAATATTGTGTTTGATGTTGCAAGAGCATTTTGTGATAACTTCATCACGCCTTTTTTTGTATTCATAACACCTGCAATAAAATTTGATAGTTTAGATACACGTTATATATACATAAATATGTATATATATACATATTATATCATTTATTTTACAATATATAATATTTATATTTTTATTATTTAAATATTATGTTACCTTGATTCGAAATCAATAATATGTCCATAAAATTTGCTACTGTGTGACTAAGTACTTGCGTAGCATATTTCACTTTCATTTTTGGTATCAAATTTGGAACAATGTGTTTATCATTAAGTTTAGGCATCTGCCGCTGTCTCAAAAATGAATATTTGTCTATCTCGTATACAGTGACAATATCATCCCAAGATGCAAATTGCTGACTATCCTTTACATTCTTATTAACAAGTAAATCTTTTGTTAATAAATTATTACGTATGCCTTTTTGCAAATGTACATAATCATAACATGGAATAATTTCTTGTTTTTCGACAAAGAACGTATTTTCTGCAAAAAATACTTATATTAAATATTGTACAACAATTAGAAAAGAAAAATTGCTATAAATATCTATAAGTAACACGATAAAAGAAACGTATACATATATAGAAAGATATATATAGATATAGATATATATAGAATGTATATATAGATAAATAAGTATATTTAGATTTACGTACTGGGATTCTTATGCGTTATCTGTCGTAAGCGATTAGCTTGTTGAATCAAGAAATTAATGGCTGCCATATTTGTAGCACTTTGATCGCATACGGTTACTATTGGTTTAAATCCGCATTTTATAAGCATTGTCAACCACTTTTTAATGCACCTTACAAGCTGTGGTGTATTTGTTGTGCCTTGGCAAAATCCATATCCAATAGGCATGTGATTACCAGATTCAAGACATCTCATGTAAAACATTATTGCATGATCTGCAAATTTTCTTGTTCGTCTCATACCCCAATCTTCGAAGCCAATAATTTTATCTTTTTTTGAATCATAATATAAGGCAGGTTGTATTGACATTTCATCCCAAATTAACACACAGTATAGATCTTTATTTTTAATTTCTTTTGCAATTAATTTAAGATATTTATAAATAATATAGTTGCACCCAGAATTTAAAGAAATATTTCTAATTTGAGTGTCTAAAGTAGTTACAGAAGGACATAATAGATATTTTGATAAAAACTTATATGCAGAACGTGATCTGCGATACATTCCAACACAAAACATTTTTTCTTCTATTGTATAACGTCTTGCCTATTATAAGATAAAAGAAAAAAATATTTACAAATAATTGATGAAATAAAAATGATATTAATATATATTACAAATAATAAAATTACTTTAATTAGTAATATTAATAAGTTTATATAATGTAAAAGTGTACAAAAAGTATAAAATCGAAAAAATATAATATAATGATTAATAATAGAAATAATATACTATAATGATTAATAATAGCAAATACTAATATTAAAAAAAATGATTAGTATATTTATGCTTCACAATTATACCTGTGGTGCAACATTATTGTTCCTCAAAATCATGTTTATAAATTGTTGTCGTACAGTTGCAGTTGTATCACTTCTGCCTTTTTTATTTATTCTTTGATTTATTATTTTTGATGACGTTTGTTGGTTAATTTGATAAACGCGTCTCTTTAGACGTCTTTTCTCTGCTTTTAATT
>NW_018025818.1:0-1952 GCF_002006095.1 Pseudomyrmex gracilis
AAATGTGCAATAAATTCTGCTTGTTTCAATAATCGACGTATGTGACCCTGAGTGTAAAAACGTTAATTATTTTGATTATCTAATTATTGCGTAATTAGATGCACACCGATCCGGGTATTACACAAATTGATAGTCCAAAATGTTTGTTGTATTTAAAAACACAGTACAAGCTGCAACTTGAATATAATTTCCGAATATAAATTATATATATTGTACCTCTTTCTCGAGAGCTTGAATGTCGCTGACTGCTAGACCGGTCATGAGATTGATCAGAATGATACTGGTAAGTATGATAAAACTACAAAATATAATCTTGCTTGTTATTGGTAGAAAACCTTCTGAAGCAACACTATCTTCCGTGCTTGTTTTATTAAACAGATCCGTATACTCGTACTCGCCTGTCATCATTACCACAGTCGACAGGATTGCTTTCCAAACAGTATCATACTGGTCTTTTCCGTAAAACACGATGCTAAAACTCAGTGCAAATCCAACAATCNAGCATCCAAATGTCAAAATAACCTGAAACAAAAAAAAAGTGTTTGTTCAAACAAATATTACACAAGCAATAACTGAGTCCGAAAAATAACATAGGAAGATGCAACAACGCGTCGANTTTTATATAATACTATTTAGTTATTGCCGCTAACCTTT
Organism: Pseudomyrmex gracilis; assembly: GCF_002006095.1. Taxonomy (NCBI): domain Eukaryota; kingdom Metazoa; phylum Arthropoda; class Insecta; order Hymenoptera; family Formicidae; genus Pseudomyrmex; species Pseudomyrmex gracilis. The sequence continues at coordinate 655 of NW_018025818.1, forward strand.
ACGATATTTTTTAACACTGTAGAGAACATCAGCGCATAATATCCCCACATAGGAAATCGACCGATTAATAGCATTATTTGTATCCAACTGAGCAAAACTGCGATGGAAAGAAGATGCAGTATCCAATGTGCGCATTGTCTACGTCCAATTTCTTCCTTATCGCAGTTTACGAATTCGCTACCTATCGCCGTAGCGAGTGACATAAGTGCGCATATGATTGACAACCACATTTCTACTTGTTTCAAATAATGTCTGTAATGTTCACAGAATATATTTCGAGTAAGCTCTAAGTACTAATCTCAAAAATAAAAAGTAAAAGTAAAGAGTATAGTATACTATAATATAGAAAGTAAAGTATTGTATAGTAAATACGTAAAGTTTAGTAAGTATCTGATATAGACAAATTATTTACTTAGGTTCCATAAACAGTTGTATCAAATTGTGAATCAAAAGAAACAAGGAACAGACATTGAGAATCCTTGGAATTGGCAAAATATCAACAGTGTTATTGTTTATAAACATCAGGGCGAAGATTGAGAGACAAACGACAAAAGACAAATGTATGAGCATTAGAAAGAAGAAAAATATCCTTAATCTTGTCCACTTTAATTTAAGAAATGTTTCTACGAGCGGGTGCTGTAATATTGTCAGTTGCGATATGCCCGACGCTGCGTCTATGATAGCCATAACTACTCGCATTTGATGTTTTTGATATTCCGGGATCAATATTTTGAAGTCAAGTTCAATCTGTAACAAAAAGATACTTTATTTACTTAGATTTTATTTCTTTAGTAGAAATTTATCTCTGCGTCTCTGCTTGAAAAAACTTTACAGTAAAAACAATTTTCCACTTTAACATACTCCGGTTTTTACATCTTCATATTTTTCCGAAGATTTGTCAGTTAGATGTACTGAGGAATCAAATATGTCCATTAAAAATTCTACAGGCCGTGGAATATGAGTAAATATATCGTTAGCCGCAGTAATACCGTTTTTCATCGCCGCGGCTATGTTAGCACCGTGATTAATCAGTATTTGTACGCACTTACGATGACCATGAAAAGCCGCTCTGTGAAGAGCTGTGCGGTTCATCTAAAAGAGAAAATGCTCTCCTTAGCCGTTGCAGATTTTCTTGTTGCTATAATATCAAGAGAAAAAATTCGATATGATTTACGTGGTCGCGCATATCGATGAAATAAGGTTGTTTTGTATTCAATAAAGCCAACAGTGCCCTGCTGTCTCCTGCTCTTGCTGCAATGTGAAACGGAGTGCTTCCGAACTTCTTGCACTGGTATATT
>NW_018025819.1:0-1848 GCF_002006095.1 Pseudomyrmex gracilis
CTCAATATAATTAAATAATTTAATTCATTAAATATATGTAATATATATCAATAGTTTTCTTATTCTTACAATATATAAACTGAGTTATAATAAATGAATTGATTTTTAATGTGTAGTTTTTAATATTTTATGTTACTTACTCATAAAAGCATTTGCTAACCGTTTGAAAAGTCTGTCAGCAAACTCTTTGTACGAAAATTTATCAGTATTTACTGAGTGTTTTGTGAAAAGCGTTACTTTAGCATTGCAGAATGTTTAGAAAANATTATATATAGCGTTTGATAAGCGTTCCAAAAGAGTTTAAATCTTTTGGCGTTATATAAGCATTCTTATAAAGTTTGAAAGCGTATAAACTCTTAGAAAATTCTCATTAAACAGTTATCAACGCTCTGTAAAGCTTCTTATTTTCGTCAGGGAAATAGAACTCTCTATTTTTTTATTGCAGATTCTTATAGCCTAACTCAAGAACTTTCTAAAACACTATGATAAAGTTTATTTTCATTGAGTACTTTTTGACTTAGGGTTGAATAGTGTGTTGCAGTGGTACGAAAGAATTACTGGCATTCTGTGTAATTGCCAGTAATTCCTGTAATACCTAATAATATTCTTGTGTAATTGTCTATATTACTGACTTTATTTAGAAGTAATCGGCAATAGTCTTTTTTGTAAGGGATGCCATGCAGCAACTTATTCTCACCCCTGTTGCGACCTCTTGATGCAACCACTAGTTAACGCCTCCGTACCAGTCTCTCTCTTACGCTTTCTCTCGTCCTTGCTGACAGTTCCTCGTAAACTTTTCCCACGATGTGAGTCCTCTGAACGATGGGCGCCAAAATTACATACAAAAAATAAAAAACTAATTCTATCATAACGCAAGCAAGCTCTGAAGAATCTTGGCGCTTTTAGAATAGCTCGCATTCCCGAACTCCCGTGGAAAACCTAGTTAATTGTTGACAATAACTTAATGCTAAATTGATACCAAAACCCAACGTTTTCAGGTAGATACCTTAGCTTTTTCTTACAACATCTTTTAAAACAAAAAGTAGGCATCCATTTACAATAACTTTGACAAAGCGATTTTACTCTCACATCTTAATTTTCACCAAGATAATTTAACAAAAGCTATTACGATTCTTTTGGCTGATGACTATCTGTTGAATGTAATTTTTAGGTGACTTAAGCAAAAGCTACAATGCTTATTCGAAACTAAATGTGAACTGCGCAATTTTATCAAGAGGTGATTTATTGAGAGAGAAGGAGAGATTCTTTACAGTACCATTTATCCCTGAAATTACTGATAACATTATTTGTTCTTAGAAGAAAATGAATTTTAAATTCTCGTTCAGGTGTTCTAACACCTTAAAAAGCTTTATAAAATAATAAGTACATAATAAAATTATAAGTACATAAGTACCAAGTGCCTCGGTAGCCTAACAGGGAAGACGACAGCCCGGAAAGCCAGAGATTCCAGGTTCGACTCCTGGCTGAGAAGTATTTTTTTGCAATATTTTAAAAATTAGTTAGGGAGTAGACGGGATCTCTCATATCCCAAGCAACCAGCTGACGTTGTAATGACGTAAATATACGTGATTTTTGTCACTAATTGGTGATTATGACCTAAATCTGACGTTATTTTGAACGTCATAACAATGACGTCAGTATATACGACACACATATAGGTCATATATGATGTAACTGATGGTCTTTGGAGTAACGTCAGTTGAAATAAATAAGTAAGACGTCATAATGACGTTATTTAAATAACACGGTAGTTAAAAATTTGTTTTTGAGTATATATTTATGTATTATATGTAAGATCCCACATAACACGTAATATTACGAAAATAT
>NW_018025820.1:0-1946 GCF_002006095.1 Pseudomyrmex gracilis
GTTCGAATTTTAAACACTAAGAAACATATTAAAAGTGACTTCAATAAAAACACACGTCAAGTGTGTTAAATTAACACACTTGGATTTGCAGTGTGGATGCACACACAGAGAGATAGATACAGCAGGTGCCCCTTTTCACCACCGCTCGCCTGCCTATCCTCGCGTCCGCGCTTCCAACTTCTGCCTCTCCCCTCGCGACTGTATACCTGTTTCATTTCGACGTCCGTTATCTGCCGCGCCACGCATTCTTCGTACGTTGCAACGTTCATTAAGCGTCATTGGCGAAAAATTATGATAATGAAGTTGACGCCTGAGGCTTGTCATTGAATTTTCTCTTATTCCATCCCTCCCGATATCTCTTTCGTCTCTCGAGGAAGACGTGTTCGACGATATACGATTCTTTCGGGATAAAGGGAGGATCGTGTATTCGCGAGGAGATCGAGGTAACGATCGCGAATAGAATGCAGATACATATTTCGTACACGCTTCGTACGTGTAAAATTTAAATGATAGCAAAAATATCAAATTTATTTGATTTCAAAAAATCGCTTGTTATCGCGTAAAATATACTACGACACTGCGATCAAATAATAAGTTAAATGTTTTATTCGAGATATTTTTGATTTTTGTTCTGCTCTTTCGCTAAAAGATTCATTTTGGATCCTGATAAAACAAACTAATGAAATTATATTTGATGCTTTCGCGGTGTGCAGTATTAATGAAATGTCTCCGCAAAAATGGATGTTAACGTATAAAAAAAACGACTCTAACGCGGTTCAGAACTATTTTCCCAAAACCTATTTTCAAATAATTTTTCATTATGTTAGAAAACAGATGTGAATAGATAAATTTATCGACTCTTATGCGCAAAGAGCGAAGCGTAAAATAAACATTTCGCATGTTAAACATTATCTCGATATATATGCGGTAAAATAATCATAAATTAATCGGGAATGCAATAATTCGTTGGTATGTGTTATTATAAAGTTTGAAAGTCACTTATCTCGATTGTTTAATGTTCACGGTCGGCGAAGGGACCATCTCGCGTTGCTGATACACAAACGAGATATTCGAGGGAGGGATATCCGCTTTCGCAGATCGTCTATTCCGAATATATATCGATCCATTTAGGCCGGCAACGAGAGTACCTGTTAGTTTCGTCACGGGATAACTGAATCGATTTGTACGAAAGGGATTAGTCGGCTTTTCGTGAGAGAGGGAGACACGAAGGGGATCTACACGCAAGGAAGGACGAAAAGGATGACAGACGCGCGCGCGTCTCTCTCTCTCTCTCCCTGTTTTCTCAGTGTGTTGCAAATCGTTGTAACGATTTCATGTTTTGTCCGGAATGCGCGCGCGGGAGAGATGCGAAATCCGAGTAACGAGAATTATTGTATTTGTTAGCATAGTAAAATAGCGAATGCGCGGTAGATACGATTCCATTAAACGTTTGCGGCGCGGAAGACGAATCGACGTGTAGTCAAAAGAGACGAGGAGGAAGAGCAGGAGGTGGAGGAGATGGAGGAGATGAAAGAGAGAGAGAGAGAGGTACAATTTCGAATCTACACGAACGAATTCGAGATTGAGAATGAATAGAACGAGCTAGTTACGGCGGACTGAATTGAAATAAATCCAACGCGCGGCAATTACTACGTTAAATTTTTACATTCGATGGTCATAATATATATATCGATAAACGTGTTCCAGGCATGGCGAGACCATGTACGCAAAACGTGCGTTACACAAGATTTTTCTTCTCAAAAAGGCAAAATTATCAATTACGTTGCATTACAGCAATAATTCCCGAGTAGAAATTGGATCCGGCAAATCTAACGTATTATATGGCCCTGATCAGGGAGCATTCCGGTATGTCCTATTTAGGAATTCCTGATGCTGGCCTGATCAGAGAAAACTCAGGCATACCCTAGTAAGATATGCCCGACTTG
>NW_018025821.1:0-1945 GCF_002006095.1 Pseudomyrmex gracilis
CTCACACACGGTTTTTAGTCTTAGTCAGACCAAGTTGAAAGACTGTAAGGATGCAAAAGATGATGAATGAGATAATGATACAAAAAAGCGCACAAACTTTTCATTTTAAAGAAGTTATTGCACAAAGGTCATTATGATGTCATTTTGCCTTTACTACTCTGACTCCTTGACAAAGTAATGATCTTTTGAGGTCAAAGTGACGTCATTTTGACTTTTTTGTGACTTTTTGTTCTCCTTGGGTAGTATACAACACAGACAGTAAATTAAATGATTACGAGGTGGAGATGACAATACATAGAGCACTCTCCCGCTGACCGCGCCTTAAATTTAAAGATTCGCGCACTTATCGTGACGAGGTAGCACCACTCATCGTCGCTTTGTGTGAAAAGACAAAAGCTTATGTGGAATGTTTCAAAATAAAAAATATTTAATGTAAAAAACTTTGGTGCGGCTGCATTCTGTCTTTAGTTTTCGGTGCAGCCGCGCCAAGTTTTTTTGCATTAAATATTTTTTATTTATTCTCTGTGAAGAAGGAATGGTCAAACCTTAGACGGCTTAGACAAGGATAGATGCTTTCACTTGTGTCTCTATCTTTGGTTAGTCACGCGATGATTGGTGGACAAAAAGTGTAGTAGGAATAAGAAATGGCGTAGTGGGGCGATAAAAGAGCACCGAGCAATAAAGGGGCGACAGTAGCCGATTATAACGTTATGATTTTGCGTTCGGAGAGCGCGCAGCGTTGCATCATTCTATCTTTATTGTTCATTAAATGTAAAACAAAGATAGAATGACGCAATAGCGCTGATAGCGTGCACTCCAAACGCAGCCTATTTGAAGGTGCTTTCTAACTACTGTGTTCCACAGTGTACGTAGTTGGAAATATAGAGATATAAGGCTCTCGTAAGAGGGTACCGGATACCGACCATAGAGACCTGTAAACCGACGTTTTTATAACCTAAATTTCTTTATTTTTTAATTTTATTTACTGCACAACATTAAAAGCGCTTCTACAAAAGCAAATAAATATACAAAACTATATAAAGCTTTTGAAAATGGGTATATAATGCTTTTTTGAACTTTTTTTTATTCATAATGATAGTATATGGTATCAGATGTACATCATCACACTATGACGTTGTTCTCATAAATTAGATAGTCAAACCATAATCTGAATGTTTTATTAGACTTTTTTTGTCGTACTTAGTGCGCTAACACAGTGTAAATATGTACATAAGCTTACAAAGAATTCTATATATATAAATATATGGTGAGGTTATTGAAGGAAATTGTATAAAAAAAACTTTTTGTTGAAGTCTGACATTCCAAAAAGCTAGCGCACTGTCTTAGCACAATTTACTTATTTCTAGAAAAGCGTTTTCGATTTGATGCAGTAAATACGACTCAGAACGTGAAAATAGAAATGTCGGTTTACAGCTCTCTATAGTCGGTATCCAGTACCCTCTTAAGAGAATGCTGAACCGTTCTGTTATATCGACGGGATGTCATTTTAGTAAATCAGACTAATCTCATTATTTACTGTATCAAATAAAAAACGCTTTTCCAGAAGTAAAGAACGTAAAGAAACACTTATCGGTCTGATGCTTTTTGGTCTAAAAAGTACCAAAAGTTACATTGCCCTAGTATCACTTGATCATATTTTAAGCAATTTCTAAGCATTATATAAATATGCAGGCACCAGAGCGATAAGCGGATGATATAAAAGAATATAATGGAACAATCAGAATATGATTTTATTGTCTAGTTTACGAGAATAGTTAACCCAGCAAAGAATTTGGTTGCGAGATGTCGCAGTTTTGTCGCCAACCGCCGGCGAAATTAGTAGACCAAATCTATATCCATCTGTGTCCTCATTAGGATATGGTTTGGCGACCATATCTGTCAAACATGTGAGATGTCAAAATGAGACCAAAATCATAACAAGTCT
>NW_018025822.1:0-1945 GCF_002006095.1 Pseudomyrmex gracilis
CAGGGAAGGCGATGGCACGGTAAGCCGGAGATTCCAGGTTCGACTCCTGGCCGAGGAGTTTTTTTCGCAATATTTTAAAAATTAGTTAGGGGGGTTTTCGGGGTCTTTCATATGTGATATGCAAATTCCGCATCCCGTATGAATTTAAGAATTGAATTTTCAATTCAAAAAACTCACTTGTAAAAATTTACAAGTGAACTTGTCATTGGTGTTTACATATATATGTATACACGTACAAGTTCCGCTCAACATCCTGTGAACGGCTCGTATCGGCCTTATATTTTCATTAAAACAAAGCAGTTTTAACACAACAATGTGTCCTTTTGTTGTTCAAGTAATTTTTCAAGATATTTCGGGCAAGAGGATATGTAATGCCCTGCTGAATACAACGCGCATTGTTGTTCTTTCACAGCCGAAGTATATTTTTGAGCATTAGTCGAAGGCCGTGAAGGCTGTTATTTTCGAGCTATCGTCGATCGTTCAATGGGTTCGAGAGCAAGAATACGACTGAGAAGAAACTTTTTGAAGTCAGCAAGCGACGGTGGCTGTGAAGTAGCGCCGAGCGATTTTTCTCAATCTTTTAATGATTCAGAATCGATTTTTCGAACTACTGTGAAGATGATGATCATATCCCAATGGTGTACAGAGCAGCCTAAAGCTGCGAGAACTCCAACAGCTTCTTTAATCTCGCACAGAAGCCGTTTCATTTTGGATGAGCATTCTGACTGTACGAATCGCGAACAAAGCGGAGAGTTGAGCATCTACAAGAATTCGCTTGTTTTTATAGCAAACAATAAGAGTGTCCCAAGCACAAATACAGCCCAGTGTGCCCAGTTTTGACTCTCTTACAGCACGCTGCAGCAAGTGAAGGGGATACGCACACAGGCGAGCAGTCGTGTACGTGTGCGCTCGACGCTTCGACCGTCTTCGGGCGGTAGAAGAAAACAGAGATACGTCTACTGTCTCTTTCTTTCGACACAGCTATAGTGTACGCGGCTAGCGCAAGCGGCTAAGACTCGCGCTAGCAGCTGTTTATCATTTTTTACCATTTGTCCTCGTTCTTGCACTTATTACTTACAGAAACATTTCGATTTTAAATAAAAATATATTAACACCGTAAAAAAATAATTAGAAAAATGAAACATATGAGAAGCATAAATGAAAAGTGAAAAATATAAATCCACTCTTGGCCAATATGTACGTCTTTTTGTTTTAAACAAAAAAAGAAAAGTATATATATATACTTAAGTACATTTAACAAAATTATTATTAATATAAAATACATAGAGATAAAAATATATTTTAATGGTGTTTGTTACGTAAAAAATGTTCTGTTAATATAACAAAAAAAAGAAGAATAAAAATCGCTCGTGTTGTAAAACAATGAAAAATATATGTCAAATAAAGTCAATATCGAGCAGTATTGTTAGGTGTAATGTGCAAATTTACTTAATATTTATAATACAAATATACAAAGCGAAACGTTTCGACATACACAGATGTCTTCTTCAGTCGCAATATATAAATTAAAAATAAAATGTGGCTGTCATTGTCGTGAATGGGTAGATGGACATACCTTGTAATGGTGTCACAAAATAAAATAAAACTAAAAAATAAATATAAAGATGTAAAATTAATGTCACGCACAAAAATTCACTATAAAGTATAAGTCAAAAGGAACTTACAAATCAACGGTAAAAAGTCAAATGCTGGACACAGTCAAGAGACAAACATATTTATATCAGTAAGTAGTAGAGGGGATAGAAAATATCGTTATGTTTAAAGTACAGATGAAGAAATCTTATTTAATAGACACTAAAAAATAGACACTATTTAACGATTCAGAATCTGTAACTAGATTGAGCCCGTGTTGTTGTTGTTTTATATAAATTGTTTCAGAAATTAGTCTCTTATAAAAATTCGGTTTGTGATCTAAAATCTGTAT
>NW_018025823.1:0-1944 GCF_002006095.1 Pseudomyrmex gracilis
CTTTTGAGGCTATCCACGAATCAAGCCATTTTTTGATGTCTTCATATGAGCGGAACTGCTGATCAGCCAGACCATGTGCCATCGAACGGAACAAGTAATAATCGGACGGCGCAATATCTGGGGAATATGGCGGGTGGGGTAGGACTTCCCATTCGAGCGTTTCCACGTAGGTTTTAACGGGTTTGGCAACATAAGGCCGAGCGTTGTCATGCAGTAGAATCACTTTTTTGTACTTTTGCTCGTATTGTGGCCGTTTTTCGCGCAGTGCTCGGCTCAGTCGCATCAATTAAATTCGATACCGTTCCCCAGTGATGGTTTTGTTCGGTTTCAACAGCTCATAATAAATAACACCGACCTGGTCCCACCAAATACACAGCATAACCTTCGCAGCGTAAATATTCGGCCGAGCCGACGACGTAGAAGCATGACCGGGCAGTCCCCATGACTTTCTTTTCTTTAGATTGCTGTAATGAATCCATTTTTCATCACCCGTCACGATGCGATGAAGAAAACCCTTCCTTTTTTGCCGCTGGAGCAGTTGTTCACAGCCGAAAGAACGATGCTCGACGTCCCTTGGCTTCAAATCATAAGGAACCCAAGTTCCTTGCTTTTGAATCATTCCCAACGCATGCAATCACTTGGAAATGGCTTGGCGGGTAATTTCTAATACTGAAGCAAGCTGTTCTTGCGGTTGGATTCTCATTGAGCAATGCTTCTAAGTCAGTGTCTTTGAAGGTTTTTGGCCTTCCTTTACGCGGACGGTCGTCAACATCGAAATCACCGTCTTTGAACGACGGAACCAATCACGGCACGTTGTTTTACTTAGAGCAGCATCTCCGTAAACTTTTTGGAGCTCTCGATGCGCTTCAGCCGCCGTTTTCTTCGAATGAAATAAGAAAATCAACACTTTCCGCAAATGACGATTATTTGGTACAAAATCAGACATTTTCACACAACCAAAAGTATATGACGCCAAAACAAAATCACTAACGTGTCAAAGCGGTTTGTTTACCATATGTCTAAGCTTGGCTCGTGACGTTGTGGATATGTCAAAATCGACCAGCACTTACTGCTGGAGCCATCTATTGACAAACAGCGGGAACTCAGTTGCGCACCAATTAACATTCGATGGCTCTTTCAATACTATTACGTTATGAAAGAGCCGAATTTTACTTTTCTTTTAAGTAAAAATATGTTTATTAAGCTTGTTAGATTTTGTCTTTTTGTTTATTAAATAACACAAAGAAATAAATAAACTACAAATTGAAACAATAAGTGTTATGTTTGATATCTTTTTAAATAGTTTTTTTGGCTTTATATTAAAACTGGCTCTTTCATGCCACTGTTCTTCTATGCGTGCGGACGACGTTGCCAAGTCTCCACAACGTCCCTCCACTTACGACTTCCATGCTCTGCACGATCAGCTAAGATTCCAAACTTTACATTGCTATCATTCACTAACTAGACGATAAACTACTTTTTTTTTTTATTATATTCTTATAGATACTTTACATTATATATTAGTTTTTTAACAAATTCCTAAGAAAATTTTCGGAGATAGAGCTATAATTGTTACTACAGCAAAGTCTTGATATAGGGATTACGTATTAAAAGTTGAAGCTGTGAAAGCAAGTAACTCGAATTTGAGACGGTAAAAGTCTTAAAAAATTTTAACCACATATAGATACTATTACCATGATCAAAAATTAACCGGAATTTTTAATTTAAACCTCGCGGGCTTATCGGTTTAGAATTCTGTTGTTTGTGTCACGTTGGCAGCACTGTTACGGACACCCATGCCAAGCTTCTGTTTATCAGCTGTTCACACAGATGTCTATACTACACCTAGATCGCTGACTTCGGCCGAGTAGCTGTGTCCCGCGCGATTTCCGGTTTCAGCCATTTTCCCACCAAGAAAATGGCGCCGACGCGTAGGTTAGGTTA
>NW_018025824.1:0-1886 GCF_002006095.1 Pseudomyrmex gracilis
GATTATGGTGTTTTTTGAGGTTATGGCGGAACCCCGACCCGATAGGGTTTAATGGACCTCGGATTCGGATTCAGCGACCCCAAAAACATATAATAAACATGGTCTGATCCCCAGGCCAAAGAAATTTTTTTTTTGTGTGGCTGTGTTATCTGAGACTCACGGTAAGCGTTACAATCTTCGACTTCGCTTGTGAATCTAACGAAAGACAGGAAGAACGCGAGAACCAACGATTAGTTTGTCTCAGTCTAAAGAGAGACAAAAAAAAGATACATATATCTATCCTTGTCGTCCGACTAAATGACGCTACCTTCTGGACAGCATAGCAGACGACAGCGCCCGAGTAGCCGATTCCAAGGTTACGCGGCGGTTCAGCATCCTCTTAAACCTGTTTTACAAAAGAAGTGATATCAAAAAGTAGTATCAAGTAAACTTGTGTACGTTATTATAATGAAAAACAATATACAATAGAAATACAATTTACAATAACATACTTGTGTCAAAAGTAAGACTATGCCTTAACTTTTTTTCGTTATTATATACTACAAAACATTCTTTTTCTAAAAACCTGTTTTATTGTTAAAAAACAATATATAATGACACAATTATGTTTATAGTAAAACTATATTTTAACTTTGTTTCTGTGATTATTACTAACTACTCCTACGTACATAACTACTACTTTAAGTAAGATTATATTTATTACTAGAACATAGAAATGTATTAGGTGCGCAACTAAGTTCCCGCTGTTTGTCAATAGATGGTTCCAGCAGTAAGTGCTGGTCAATTTTGACATATCCAAAACGTCACGAGCCAAGCTTAGACATATGGTAAACCGCTTTGACACGTTAGTGATTTTGTTTTGGCGTCATATACTTTTGGTTGTGTGAAAATGTCTGATTTTGTACCAAATAATCGTCATTTGCGGAAAGTGTTAATTTTCTTATTTCATTCAAAGAAAACGGCGGTTGAAGCGCATCGAAAGCTTTAAAAAGTTTACGGAGATGCTGCTCTAAATGAAACAACGTGCCGTGATTGGTTCCGTCGCTTCAAAAACGGTGATTTCNATGTTGACGACCGTCCGCGTGAAGGAAGGCCGAAAACCTTTGAAGACGCTAAATTGGAGGCATTGCTCGATGAGGATCCATGCTAAACGCAAGAACAGCTTGCNTTTATTAGGAGTTACTCGCCAAGCAATTTCCAAGCGATTGCATGCGTTGGGAATGATTCAAAAGTAAGGAACTTAGNTTCCTTATGATTTGAAGCCAAGAGACGTTGAGCGTCGTTTTTTCGCCTGTGAACAACTGCTCCAGCGGCAAAAAAGAAAGGGTTTTCTTTANCGCATCGTGACGGGTGATAAAAAATAGATTTATTACAGCAACCCAAAGAAAAGAAAGTCATGGGGACTGCCCGGTNATGCTTCTACGTCGTCGGCTCGGCCGAATATTCACGCTGCAAAGATTATGCTGTGTATTTGGTGGGACCAAGTCGGTGTTATTTATTATGAGCTGTTAAAACCGAACGAAACCATCACTGGAGAACGGTATTAAATTCAATTGATGCGACTGAGCCGAGCACTGCGCGAAAAACGGCCACAATACGAGCAGAGGCACAAAAAAGTTATTCTACTGCATGACAACGCTCGGCCTCATGTTGCCAAACCCGTTAAAACCTACGTGGAAACGCTCAAATGGGAAGTCCTACCCCACTCGCCATATCCCCTAGATATTGCGCCGTCCGATTATTACTTGTTCCGTTCGATGGCACATGATCTGGCTGATCAGCAGTTCCGCTTATATGAAGACATCAAAAAATGGCTTGATTCGTGGATAGCCTCAAAAGACGAACACTTTTACCGTAACGGTATTCGAGCTCTGCCAAAAAGATGG
>NW_018025825.1:0-1942 GCF_002006095.1 Pseudomyrmex gracilis
TTTTTTTTTTTTTTTTTTTTCTAACCGAAGACTTTCCATGCGACTTACGCAGCAGTATTGTTCAGATCTTGCTGAAATACGACGCACTTTTGCGAACCGAAACGTGCGTCGAGGAAAAGTTGCAAAGAAAACAAAGCATTTACTGAAAATAAATCATTCCGGCCTGACAAGCATTGAATGTCACAGAGATTTTCTCACAGTGCTCCCGGACCAATTAGCGTGTCGCATTTCGAAGCAACTCTATACGATCGACGAAACACAATGCACATGACGCACGATGATTGATGACGAAAATAAAAAACATTCGTTCACTAATGTTCGTTTTTTTTTTTTTTTTTGTGCGCTTTTATCGATATGCATTCTCGACTTTCCCGTATTCGCGCATCTCTTCTCGCACATAGTTTCGTTTTCTCATCGCTACTCACTCGATGTGATTATACGAAAGTATAGCTTTTGAAGTGAGTTTCTAAATTTAAACAAATTTAATGTTTTTTCTCATTTTAAAGGTGAACATGTGCACAAGACGCGTTTCAAAACTTGAAAACTCTTTGTAGCAATATTATATCGTTGTCAAGGTTTTGATAAATAATTATTGAAATAAAAAATTATTGATAATTAATTATTAATTCAATAAATTCATAAAACAATTATTGACTCAATTTCTCTTCCGCTTCCTCCACGCTGAGTTCTTATTGACCTGCTTTTTATTTGTTTATCGTTTTCCGAAGAATCTCACACACAAAATTTATTTATTTTTAAAAAATTGATTTTTTGTATTCAGTAGATATATGTTTGTCAACGTTGTGTAAGCTTCAATGTAGCAAATTAGCAGTATCGTGAAATATGTATTTCGTTCTCCCTCATCCCGGCCTTTAATCGATGACCCAAAAAGCGCAGGTCAACCTCATCGGTCGATTACTTCTTTCATGCACCGGCTACGATCGTAACCAATTTAGATCCTCGGGAGTTAATTTAAAGAGGCCACCCCTCTGTGTTCTGGTAGAATGCAAACGTTCGGGAGCTATCTACTCTCGGGGAAACACGAGATGTGCAGTCTCTTTACGAGGGTGCATGTCAATGACCTCAAATCAGCTTTCACAAGGGTTGATGTTAAGTGTGGCCAGTCTGTCGTCGCGGATGTTTCACATGAATGTTCGACGCATTTTTCTGCCGCGTATAAAAGAGAGAGAGAGAGAGAGAGAGAGAGAGAGAGAGATTTTACGATAACTTTTATTAAAAAAAAAAAAAACTTCAGTTTGACGTAATTAAATAAAATTGCAGCACACTCAGTCAATTATCTGTACGAGACCACGAAGGATTCTTGTCTCTAATTTATTTTTTTTTACCGAAGGATGATACACAGCGATCGATAAGCGTCAATATTGATGTTCTCCGACTGAGATGATTCAAGTAAAGCGCAAGTCGTTTACAACGAGATTAGATATGTTGTTAACAAATAGATGTTGAGCTTATCTCGAGAAGAGACGAGAACGATCGACTCGGACCCCGTGTCAACGTGGGGATCGGAGAACGACTTGGATAAAATTTCGCGCCCTTTTTCACGATTCGGCAACTGCTGTTTCGCATTTGCATTCTTTTCCCGGAATTTTCCGTCCCTATATCCAATTTTGGTAATACGATTCTGGCGCCTGCCAGCCGAAAGTTTCAGATAACGCCGTTCGCACGTAACACATCCGGATACGATAGAATTCTATTAATATTATTATTTTTTTTTTTTTTTTGCAAGAGCACTGTGCGTTGCGCGCGATGAAAAACTTTGCGGTCGAAAATATTTATTCGATTTTTGCAACTCAAGCGACCGCAAGAAGAATGTTAAAAAGAAAAAGCAGAGCCCCGCCCGTTTATAATAAGCAGCTTATATTAGCAATCGGGTTTGCAATTTTAATCGTGTTTCGTTTTTTTTTTTTTTTTTTTTTTTTTT
>NW_018025826.1:0-1942 GCF_002006095.1 Pseudomyrmex gracilis
TTTTGTGTATTTAATTATAACCTTAAGAAGAATATACTTTGTCTTACGCAAACCGCTAACGTAAGAGTTGAAAACGCAATAAATTTGCTACTACTCTCAAAAACTATTTTTTTCTTTATCACATCTACTGTTTAGAAAACTTTTATTACAATGTTTTAATATTAATACAATTAAAAATATTAATGAAACTTTTGATTATTGTAAATATTAGTAAAAGAGTTTAATATAAATGAAAATTCGAGTGAGTGTTTAAGTACTGGGACACGTTTAATCACTGGGACATTTATCTTAAGTGCTAAAATTAAGTCCCAAATATTTGTGCCTCACGCCGATCAGAGTTGACAAACTTAAGGTAGCTACGAGAACGGTTGCTCCCCTTGTTGTAAACGAGGTAACGCTGATACGGGATGCAAACGATTCGCAAGAATCGTCAAGCAACTCTCAGCGCGCCCTCGCATTTTTACACGAGCTAACGCTGATACGGAATGCAAACGATTCGCAAGAATCGTCAAGCAACTCTCAGCGCGCGCTCTCGCGCCCGCAAACATAAAATCGCAGAAAAGAAATAGTGAATAAACTTCGGCAGCAACCGATCTCTAAAACTCGTGCCACTAGAAACTTACGATCGCGAATTTTAAGTGGACTCGCCCGCTCCCAAAAAACGGTGGACGTCGCGAAGCGCACTCAAGAGCTATCGACAAAGAGCCGCAAAATGGGCCCAAAAACAGGCTGAGGCACAACAACAAACACCAGCCGAGACTCCTTTCACAGTACCAGTTACCCCGCTAGGAAGTAGCGGAAATAGCAATAGCAATTATAATGACACTCTACCAAATTCGCGAACTCAGTCGCCTCTCCGCTCCCCCTCTCCAACGCATCCAGAATCGTCACATTCTTCCATGAGCCCTCCGGAGTTCGATTCTGCGCCTACTCCTTCCCCGTGCCCTTCTCCACTCCGCCCTTCGCCACCATCCTCGCCCGAACTAGAATATTTAGGCGAATCCCCCGCTGACCCCTCTCGTCCACGCACCTTCCCCCGTCCTCTCCATTTCCTAGCACTCGCTTCTGCCTATGAGATCACCACCCCTACCTCCACCGCATACATAGTCGATCCCGAAAACCTCGATCCCCCCAAACTCCACCGGATAATTTCCACTTACCCTCCAAATGCCCTCCTTACGGTTAAATTCCCCCTCCTTTCAGAACACAGGTTAGTACCTGGAAAAGACTTTTATAAACTTCTCTCCCTATTTCTTGCAAAATAACAGAAATAATAGAAGTCGAACTGGACTGAGTTCGCTACACATACACTCATGAATTAAAAATTTGTAACCAATGAAACACACACGACTATTGTAAATAAAATCCCACGCATAAACAATGTCTATTATAAAATACTACTACACATAAAATATGAGCAACTATACATATATATATTCAATCATAATTATCGTCTAAACATTTATTAATCGACCTCTTGCCCACCATCCCGCATCTTTTAAACAGATCGCACAATCTCGTCCCAGGCAATTGAGATTTGCGTCTCAGGCCTTAAAAAGAGACACACGAGCGAAGTCCAAAGAGCGACGGAGTAAGAGCGGCACACAACCGTTGACCCGTCCGCCGGACCCGAAAGATCGCTCAAATCTCGCACGCACACACGACCGTATCTCCAAGTGTGTGTGTCAAGAGACAAAGAAAATTCGACTAGTGTTACATGCCCGACCGTTTCCAGGGGCCCGGACGTAACAATATTACCATTTCGGTTTATGCAAAAAATATATTCTTACGCAAGTTGAATTAAATAATTGGACGTGTGATGAAGTTCGGTGTGAATTTGAATATACATTGGCATTGTTATTATTTTTAATCCTGGGAGTTCGTTATTAACATTACTGTTAGTATTTTCAATATTTTAAATCCTTATGTAAATGAGCACCGT
>NW_018025827.1:0-1941 GCF_002006095.1 Pseudomyrmex gracilis
ATAACCAAATCATATTCTGAGTGTTTCATTAGAATTTGTTTAGTGTCGTACTTATTGCTGTAGTTCAGTGTAAATACGTACATAAGCTTAGAAATAATTTTATATACATGATGATATGATGAGGTTATAGAAGAAAACTGTATAAGAAAAAATTTATGCTGAATTTGTACATTTTAAAGAACAACAGCAAATTCTTAGCACAATTCACTTATTTCTGTAGAAGCATTTTGGATTTGATGCAGTAAATACGGCTCAAAAAGAAATCTTAGAATCGTCGGTTTACAGGTGTCTATAGTCGGTATCCAGTACCCTCTTAAGGATTAAAAACTACAACACAAGGTTCACACACACAAGCACTCTCCAAACACACGAACACACTTCCTTAAGACACACATAAAACTTACACCTATACAAACACACATACACACCGAGACACTCCATAAAAGTTCATACATACATCATACACATCACAGGCACCCATAGTGTACACACACACACACACACACACACACACAGCCTTTAAGTTACACTTTTACACGCGTAACAGGTATAACACTAAACATACACATTAAGGAAAATTACACATATCAAACACATAACACACACCCATACATGCCACACACACAAATAAACTCGCTTATGATTCACATTTATTCCATACCACAATTATACGAACATTACTATTAACGAACCATTCATACACCAAACATCCACTACACACAACAGCTACACACACAAAAAATCTCTCTTTAAAGGAGAACCTCTACAAAGATAGCAGAGGTTGAAAAAGGGACTACTTCGCGCCGGCGTAGTAAACGCGAACGCGGGGAAGAAAGCGTGCGACGTCTCGAAGTCAGTCGTATGCAAACTAACGTGCCAAATAGACGTGCGTAAAAGCGTGCATGCAAAAAAGAATAGTTCGGGAGACTCAGAGTGCATATAAGCGTTTTTATATGATAATATTTTATATATGGAAGTATCTTAAATGTATAGACAATTTTACTAAAGAATATAAAGTTTATAATCACCATTGAAAACTGTGTCGAGTTGTGTTCTCTCTCATGCCTGTCTATCCGTGTTTCCTGGTTTTCCGCTGCAGCATCCGTGGGCCTAGAACAAAAGAAATTACCTTGTCACTTGGAGGATAAAGTGTCTGGCGACCGTAACATACAATTACCGTGAGTACCCGAATAAAAGTAAGACTAACCCCGGTCACAACCTAACGCTTATCTGATTGAAGACTTGGAAGGGCAGACCATAGGCGTATACAACTCTAGACAGTTGCTACCACATCGAGATCCGCAATTGAAAGAAATCGGATGCATCAACCACTCGTCAGATGACGGGTATAATACCGATGGACCTTCGACGTCTGCGCGATCCAACAATTTAGCGACGTCACTGGAGACAGCCAAAAAATCTTCCAAGGACCTGAAAAAGAAAAAGTCTTCACTGAAAACAAAGAAAAGTAAGCAAAAAGACGCTAAGAAGAAAAAAGTAAAAATAACCGAAAAAGTAGAGTACTCAGATGACAAGAAATGTCACGAGGAATCAGAAAGTGACGGTTCAGAAGAAATCCCACGACGCTGCAAACAACACGGAAGATATTGTGAAGCTGAGGATATTCGACACAGGAATCTGGACCTGAAACAGAAAAAAGAAAAGGTTAAAAAGGTGAGACCACCGAAGAATACTTACCGCTACATTTATGAAGATGACTCCGATGAAACCATCGTCGAGGACATGGACAAATTCAGTAAAGATCGTAATCCATCCAAGGACACGTATTATAAATTAGCGGAACAAAGTGAGCGGAATCAATTAAACTTATCTTTATTATTTGTTGCTCATTTGTTGCTAAAGAGTTGCCAAGGAAAAAAATTTGTTGCTCTGTTAATTTTTTTTTAAAATGATGTTCCGCTAACGGAAGTTTAAGTTAGC
>NW_018025828.1:0-1938 GCF_002006095.1 Pseudomyrmex gracilis
TATATCATATTGTAATATTTTTGCAATATTATTGCAATATTGCTTTGCGATATGTTGCATTGTAATATTGCTGCAATAATGCTGCAATATCACAATATCATGGTAATATAACTGCAATATCGCAATATTACTGAAATATTGTTGCAATATTACGTGCTGTGCGGGTATAAGCGCATAATATTATTTAATATCGAATAATATTCTGAGCGCATTTTCGGAATATTAAACGTAATATTTTAATATTATTATTTAATATTAAATAATATTGTTTAACATTCTTAGAATGTTACTACATAGTTATATGTCCACTTCACACTCACAAATAATATCCCCTAGAATAATATCTTACTATCCTTAACATATTATGGAAATGTTTTTAAAATATTACTTTGATCAAAAAATGGATGTTCATATAATATTTTCGAGATCTTATTACAATATTTTGCAATATTATAATAATATCTCGAAAATATTATATAAACGTCATTTTATACTTAGTAAATGTTTTCTCAATATTTTTTCAATATATGGAATGTGGTTTTTTTTATATGTAATATTATATAATATTAATATAATATTTATGAATTATTATTATAATAGTCACAGAATATTAAGTTACATAAAAAACCTCTATATTGAATATTATATATCTATATATATTTTATATTTTTAATAAAGTAGGCATATAGTTTAAACGTTTTTATTTGATAAATTGTTTAATCAATTACAATAAATAATAATGTCATAAAATATGTCTCAATATTTTTATTTACATGCAAATGTATTATGTTTATAAACAATATATATGTACATATATGTATATACATATGTTAGTGTCAAAACCCGAAATCCCGTTAATTTTAGAATTGACTAGTCAATATCCAAAGTAACCAAGCGTTTTGGGCAAAGTCGAAAACAGTTCTTTTTTTCAGGTTTTGACTGTTGTGATTTTAGTCAATTTCAGAAGTAACCAACACGGCTGGTCAAAATTGAAATCTAAAGAATCACACCTTAAGCTGCGTACCGTTTCGCGCATTTGTACTATACATTACATGTACTATTGATAAACGCGCGCATATGAAACGGAACGCAGGATGTCGGATGGGCACAAAATAAATCGGAGAATGTGTCAATCAGACTCAATAGGATAGATACTAGTATTAAAACAAGACTAATTCTTTCATGTTCTTTTTGTTGGTGTTGTAAACGTATAGGCAGGGGGGGCTACGCCCCTCCTGCACCCTCCTACATTCTAACCTAACCCTAACCTAAACTCTTCTTTCTGCACTCCCCCTCGCAAAATTTTCACTCATTTCTATTGATATTGTAGTAAGGTTAGAGTTAGGTTAGATTTTAGGGGGGTGCAGGGGGAGCGCAGCCCCTCTGCCTACACGTTTACAACTACAACACCAACAAAAAGAACATGAAAGAATTAGGATGTGATCCCATGCACTGTTATTTTTTGCGTAACGCGTAACGCGTAACCAATCAGAGATTACGTGTTTAATATAAAACATATTAAACACATAATCTCTTTGATTAGTTACGCGTTACGCGGTGAATAACAGTGCATGAGATCGCATCTTTAGTCTTGTTTTAATACTAGTCTATCCGATTGAGTCTGATTGACACATCCTCCAATTTATTTTGTGCCCATCTAGGATTGACTAGTCAAAGTTTGAAGTGATAAAACAAACAATAATATAATATATAAAATATCACGCTCGCAAAATTAACAATAAATAATATTAGAAATACAGGTCTCTATCGAGCAACAAAAAAGATCTTTTGGTTTATTAAAATAAAATATGATATAAAATTTACATAAATGTAGACGTTTCGGCCCTTACTTGAGCCCTCTTCAGTAAACAAAAACAAATTAAAATAACGCCATTTCGCAAAGAGGATAAGAAAATGATGTAAAAAATATAAATCTTA
>NW_018025829.1:0-1937 GCF_002006095.1 Pseudomyrmex gracilis
CCACAATTGCTTTGATTGTAACGTTGATAAGACGTACGATTATATTCTATTTTGTCTACGGCATGTTCTAGATAACGCACCATTTCTTTTGGTGGTTGAAGATGGCCGAAACTATCAAAATATATGACATGTTTTCCTCTCTTCGCATACGCTACCCAGTGAGTACCCGGTCCATTTGTATCATCTAAATTGACAATACCACTCTCATTACGACGTACTATGTTAGGTTGTGACCGGGGTTAGGTTGATATTTGGCCAAGGACTTACTAATTGATGTCTTCTTCACGGTCGCCAGCTGCTGTATTCCCTCAGCAACAAGGGTGGCCTCCTCCCTTCGTCGATGGATGACTCGTCCCTCAGGATTTACAGGAGAAGGTAAGTATCCCGTGCTTTCGCACGAATAAACACAACACTTCGTTTCGTGTATATGAATATAAAAAGATAAGTATATTTATTCCTCACAGCGTACACTTACACAGGTAACACCGTGGATTGTTTAACGCACTCGATATAATTAAGAAAGCGCTAATTTCGAGCCCTGGGAAACTTGTTATTCGCGCGTGTATTAGACGATGGATCTTTACCGTGCGAGATTCCATGTAAGACTGACGAACAAGATGGCCGTGCCGTCCTGTTCGACGCTTAAGGCGCGGTTGACACCGGACGCTGCCGCTGCGCCTTTAGGTGCGTTCAAAAACACACACTTTTTCACGGGCGCGACTTAAGCCAGTATTATGGTACTACCGGGGTCTGTTCTAACAGGCGAATAAGGTTTTACACCTACAATTTGTTAAACTAACAAATTGCGTTAAAATGCTGCTTAAGAGAAAATTTTGGCATGGCTCGATTCTATCGAGGCTCGCGCTTCACAAGGGCACAGAATTTTCCCTTAAGTAGAGTTTTTACGAAAATCTTAAAATTCTCAAATAACGATTCTCTCACCGATATTTGGATTAGTTACAACCACTAAACTTTAACCACATACTTAAATAACCTTATTCGTCAATTTTAAAATATAACCTTACAAAACTTTTTTAACTTACTTTACACACTTGCTGTGTAGACCCGTACCTCGCTTATGTCGCCTCTATGACCTTTCGCCCAAAGTACCTAAAACACGCGTTAACTGACTAAACAAGCCTACTACAGACTTTACTAAAAGAAAACTAAAACCACAGTTAACGCTCAAAACGTAGTTAACACTTAAGTCTCGCTTTACCCTACGAGAAAACAAAACACAAAACGGAAAACAAAACAAAACACAAAACAAGCCTACTAGTGGCTTAACGCTTCCCTTCACGCGTAACACCTTTTACTAAGGTTTTTTACCGTTACGACTTAACCTAACTCTACCTAGCATACTTGAACAATAAATCCTTTTATAGTGAATCTTTTTATTATTGTTACTTAGCGCTTGACTAAAACGTGTTATTAACTAGTTTTAACCTTACCTCCTAACTCGGGTAATCACCAGTTAACACTTAACACTAAAGTTTTTGCTTAACTTAAACAACCTTAAGCTACGACTAGTATGGCACTTGTACTTGTGACTTACACACTAGATAACGCTTAAGTAATAAAAGTCTTTCTTAAGTCTAATAAGCCCTTTTTTCCTTTTCAGGTACTTATTCGCGACTCAACGTTGTCAACGACCTCCTTAAGAATGCGCGATGCCCAGTGATTTGCCTCCTTGCGGAGTTCCTTCTTCTCGTACTGGATCTGGGCTTTTAACAAAGTTTCCTTCACCAGTTCCTGGACCTCTTCTTCACGCACATCGAGATCTGCAACAGGGGTCTCCGGCTCTGGTGACAAGGTAAAGTATTACGCATGAAGACACCTCTAAAGAAAGGTATGCGCATGCGCTTAGCTAGTTGTTCTAACTGCATATTTGTTGTTACACCTGTAGGTAATTTTAACGTCTTTTCAACGTTTTTTTT
>NW_018025830.1:0-1932 GCF_002006095.1 Pseudomyrmex gracilis
ACGAAAGACCGGTGACGCGATAGACAGCGCGATTGCCCGTCTCACTTTAAAAGAAGGACGGAATAACTTAACCACTGAGGGCGCCACTTTCCGGGCAGAGACCCCAGTGCGGACTTCGGGTCTTACTCCAGGACCCTCTTAATGACGGTTTGACGTATTCTTTAGTTAATAGAAATCCCATAAAAAATATTGAAGAACGTCTTAATAACTTGGTAAAAAATTGGGTACAAAAGAAATTTATCTCTGATCTTACTTATAAATTTATCAAATCTAGTGACGGTTTATTACCTTGAGCCTATGGGATACCAAAAATTCACAAAAAAGATAACCCGTTTAGATGAATTGTTTTCACGATTAATAGTCCGTTGCATCACTTTGCTGAGTTTTTAAATAAATTGATTCAAAAAAGTATACCATTCTCGAATAGCTATGTTAAAAATAGTGTTGATCTTGTTACCAAATTAAGAGGTTTAACATTGCAACAAGGTCACTTGCTTGTATCTTTAGATGTTATTTCGCTGTTTACTAATGTACCCATTGATCTAGCCATAAAAGCGATCAAAGTCAGATGGAAATATATTAGAAAAAACACAAAGTTTCCTTTGAAAGAATTCTTAGAGGGTATTAATTTTGTTCTAACATCAACGTTTTTCTCTTTTGACAATAAAATATACAAACAAACTTTTGAAATGCCTATGGGATCTCCTCTATCTCCAATTATTGCTGATATTGTTATGCAAGATTTGGAAATATTCATATTGAAAAAATTAAAATTCAAGCCCTCATTTTATTTTAGATATGTTGACAATATTATTTTAACAGCACCTGTGGATAGTTTAACTTCACTTTTAGACTCGTTTAACAATTACAATAATAGATTACAATTTACAATTGATGTTCAAAATAATGATTGTTTAAGTTTTTTGGAAGTTAAGATTTTAAATTTTAATGGCAAATTAATGTTTGATTAGTACCATAAACTTACTTTTTCAGGCAGATATTTAAAGTTTTACTTTGCCCATCCGCAATCACAAAAAAGTGGTACAGTTCTAAATATGGTTGATAGAATTATGCTATTATCTAACCCCTGTTTTCAACAAAAAATTTTAAATTTATGATTGAGGTGCTCCTTAAGAATAACTATCCTTTACATTTTATTTTTAAGATAATCAGGAATAGAATTAAGTTTTTAATTAATAACAGATTAAATTCAATTGACAATAGATTTTTTTCTGATTTTGATGATCGTGAAACTGTTTGAAAATATTTTGTTGTTCTTAATCTTTCTGATTTATCTGATTCTTTTTTAAGACTTTTTAAAAAAACAAAAGAGATTTCTTTGGCTTTTTGGAGTTTGAATAAATTGAGTAAATTTATAAAAGTTGGCAAAGATAAGTTACCTCATGATCAAAATAAGGATGTTGTATATCAGATCAATTGTAATAATTGCAATATATCTTACGTTGGACAAATGAAGCGCAAATTAAAAACTAGAATTAGTGAACATCGAAATCAGATTAATAGAAATTTGGATGTTGCTTCTGTCGTTACGGAGCATCGTTTGGAGACTGGGCATGACTTCGTTTGGAATGACGTAAAAATTTTGGACATGGAAAAAGTTTTTATAAGAGATCACTTTCAGAAATGCTCCACATCAAGTTGCAAGACAATCCGATAAACGTAATGTCTGATACTGACAAGCTAAAACCTTACTTCCCCTTTTTAGAATTGTATAAATCAAAAGATTAGACCGTCACTTTTATATTTAATTTGTAAACATGTTTTTCATTGTGACTTATTATGAACTGTTGATCTTTTGATCAGATAGTGGGGATATCTATATCCGAAAAAAACTTACCTTTTTAAAAAAAGGTAAAAAAGTGCGCCAAGTACACGCACAACACGTAATACTTTAAATTAAAATTCTAAACT
>NW_018025831.1:0-1931 GCF_002006095.1 Pseudomyrmex gracilis
GTACAAACGAACGGTGCGCAAGTGAACGGTGTCCAATTGAACGGTGCGCATTATTACGGTGTCTAAGTGAACGGTGCGCATTATTACGGTGTGTAAGTGAACGGTGCGCATTATTACGGTGTCTAAGTGAACGGTGCGCATCTTTCTGTGTACAAACGAACGGTGCGCAAGTGAACGGTGTATAATTGAACGGTGCGCATATTTCTGTGTACAAATGAACAGTGCGCATTTGAACGGTGTCTAAATGAACGGTGCGCATTTTCTTGCGTGTCCAAGTGCACCGTGTCTAAAATTATGTGTCTATTTGCAACGTGTCTAATTGCAACGTGTCCAATTGAACGGTGTCTAAGTGCACCGCTCCCGCTGCTGTTGCTGTTGTTGTTGGGGCTGCTGCTGTTGCTGTTGTTGTTGGGGTTGCTGCTGCTGTTGTTGATGCTGCTGCTGCTGCTGCTGTAACTGCTGCTGCTGCTGTTGTAACTGCTGCAGTTGTTGTTGTAATTGTTGTTGCGCTTGGATAATATTATGCAGCGTTTGCTGCAAGGATGCTTCTGTTGAAAAATAAAAAATATACATTTTATTAATTATAACAAAACCAATAGAAGGAAATATCAGCATGAGTTTAATGCAACAAAAGTAGCTAGAAAGCATTCACGATATACTGTACATCTTTTAAATTGCTTGAAATAAATATATTNTCCTAAGATAACAATCGATGACAAAGTTACTCAAAACTACTTTTCACTACACAATACATATGCAATAATCACGACAACAACGTTTATANTAACACATGCAGCGCACAATGTACGCAGCAAAAATGTACGAGATATTTTCTCTTATATTTCTTTTGCTTTGACTTTTGATTAACTTTGTCATTCACTTTAGTATGAGAAAAATAATAATTTTACTTATTACTTACGAGACATATCGGCATCCATGGCGTAACCTGTCTTCCATTTTTCTGCAGCGCTGCCCTCGTTTTTGTCTTTGTAACTAAAAGATGACAAGCGCGACGCGGGCGCGACTTACGCGAAACAATTAAAAATCGCGTATGTGTCGCAGCCACGCTGTGCGCTGCATTCGTTTTCCGCGATTATTGCGTATATTATGTATTGTGGTGTATTGTGCAGTGAAGAGTTGTGGCTTTTTTTTGTCTACTTTGTAGACCATTTATATTAAATCTGTGATACTTAGTATCTGTGATATCAATCTGTGATTAGACTTATACTACTGATTGATTGGACTTGTATGATAGATTGATTGAAATCATTNCGTGATTTTCTTGCAAGTCAACGTATATTCTGTACGTTAAACTTGCTCGATTAAGTGGTAACATCAGTCAGAAAACTGACTCCAAAGTAAGTCAGTAAACTTATCTTACATTTTTTCTTTTTGTTGTCTACTAATTTAATTCTCTCTTGTCCTTTTGTCGTGAATAATATTGAAATGTGCGATTCACAAAAAAAATCAAAGTGAAGTTTTCTGGAAGTTTGGCTTAAAAATGACCGATATAAATCTTGGATACGNAAAGTACCGTCAAATGATAGTCTTTTTCACTGCACTATATGCAATAAGGAATTTTCTTGTAACACGCGCATTTCAAGACATGCGGATTCTTCGTGTCATAAAAATAATATTAAAGAAAACACATGTGTTTTTTTAACTAATAATGATGAGAATATTAAACATATTTCGGATGTACATAAATTTCGAAAACAATGGTTGGAGATGAAGCAATTTCAACCATGGTTATGCGAAGTATCTCATAACAATAAACTATTTTTCTGCTCATTTTGTGACAAATATATGTCAGCAAGATTGTCAAGTAGTTATGAGCACGCAGAATCCGCAGCACATGTAACTAAAGAAAAGAATGTTGAAAAAAAACAAACAGATGAAGATGTAACTATGACAGACAAAACTTTATCATT
>NW_018025832.1:0-1877 GCF_002006095.1 Pseudomyrmex gracilis
GCTATCAACATCAGCCTCATCATCCGAACCAGAATTCTCGTCATTATGATTGCTCCCTACGATGGCAGAAACTAAAGGAATGTCAGTCTCTCCCTCATACATGCATGAAAGAGCATCAGGCACGTGATGCAAAGCGCCTTTACGATGCACTATCTCGTAATCGTACTCAAGTAATTCCAGGGCCCATCTCGCCAATCAACCGGTTGGATTTTTCAATCTGTGGAGCCAGCGTAAGCTGCTATGGTCTATGATGACAGTGAATTTATATCCTTCCAAGTATGGTCGGAATTTTTGGATAGCCCATACAACAGCAAGGCACTCTTGCTCCGTAACCGAGTACCTTTTTTCGGCATCACTAAGAGAACGACTAGCGAAAGCGATTATTTGTTTCGTATTTCCCACATTCTGCGTCAAAACAGCACCTAATCCCACAGAACTTGCATCAGTCTGCAATACAAACGGCAACGAGAAATAAAGGCAAGACAACGTAGGCGCCGCCATGCAATATTCTTTAATTTTCTCAAAAGCACGATTTTGATCTTNGCCCCACCGCCATGGCTGATTTTTGCGTAATAATCTCGTGAACGGTTCTGTCACGGTGGCGNATTGAGATATAAATCGACGATACCAAAATGCCATGCCAAATAGACGTCGTAATTGTTTGATCGTTCGAGGAGCTGGATATTCTAAAATCGGACGCACTTTTTCGGGATTGACTGTGAGACCTTCCTTCTGTACCAAAAACCCTAGATAACGGACTTGTGATTTACAAAACTCGCATTTTTCCGGATTAACTGTGAGTCCAGCGGCAGCAATTTTCCCTAATACCCGCTCTAACCATTGGAGATGTTCCTCGAAAGTAGCCGTTACTACCACGATGTCGTCTAAATACGCGAACGCGTGAGGCTCCATTTCGGGGCCGATCAATTTGTCTAATAAACGTTGGAAAGTCGCCGGTGCCCTTGTAAGTCCGTACGGCATTCGTGTAAAATGGTATAAGCCTTTTCCAATCACGCTAAAGGCAGTAATTTNACGGCTTTCCTTGGCCAGAGAAATTTAGAAATATGCTTGGCTCAGATCAATAGTTGATATATAACGCTCGGCTCTCAATTNATCTAAAATACCGTTCATGTTAGGCAACGAGTAGGCATCTTTCTTCGAAACACTATTAACTTTTCGGAAATCAAGGCAAAAGCGATATTTGCCGTTTGGCTTTTTCACCATCACTATCGAATTTGACCACTCGCTAATTGATGGCTCGATAATTTCGGCCTGCAACATTTTATCTATCTCATCCCGAATCGNCTCTTGTACTTTAGGCGACACAAGATAACACCGTTGTTTGATAGGCGGATGATTATTTACGTCTATCCAGTGTTCGGTAAGATTCGTCACCCCCGGATTATCTACAATGGCCGGCAAATTTTTGTTCAAAAATTTGTTTAACCGATCTTCTTCCGACGGTGTTAATTCCGATATTCCGCTACACACTTTATCGGCAACGTCCACGGATTCGAAAACATAATGTTTCTTTTCGTCGCGCGCGAATAACCATGACGCTGAGCCAAAATTCAAAACTATTCCGAATTTACTCAGAAAATCAACCTCTAAGATGCATGACACAGCTAAATCCGGCTCGAAGGACCACAATTTGTGACGGGCACCTCGCGTTGGATGTTATGGCGNAGGCGCCGCACAACTTCGGCACGTCTTTTCCAAAACCAAAACTAAATTTTTTACTCACCAAATTCGGTAGTTGGGCGCCAGGCGTGCTTTTACACGCCAACTCAAAAATCTCAATTAGCAGCAAGACTCCCGACAAATAATTTTGACGTGACGGCAAGGTCACTCGGCAGCTCAGTTTATAACGATAACGG
>NW_018025833.1:0-1928 GCF_002006095.1 Pseudomyrmex gracilis
AAATCAATACAATTTTATTAATTATTATGTTAGTAAGGATTGCTATTTCTTACCTTGATCAAGAGGATTGTTCTCTTTAAAATCCAAAGGCTTTGGTAGTTGCTGCTCATAAAGATTTGGTGCAAGTACAATAGGTACATTTATTTCAGTCTCGAGCAAATTTCGACTTATTTGGTTGTGACTATCTAAATAATCCAAATAGAAATAGCAATAATAATTATAAATAAACTATTTTTATCAAATATAATATGAATTTAAAGTTTACAAATCTATTAGAACATTAGTATGTAATACTGTAGAGTTAGATGACTCATTTATCAATACGATAGGTATATTTTCTATATCTACATTTTCCCTGCCAATCGCAACAATAGAACTATGTTTCACATAACACTCTTCGCTCAAAGAACTCTTATCGCTTACAATAATATCACATTCATGAGTTGTGCTTTTACTTAACTCTACATCTAAACTTGTTGAAGAATTAGAATCTAATGTAATATTATTATTATTATATTATCCTTTATACTGAATTCTGTATTATCTTTAGTCTTTCTTCTCTCTTCAAGAATAATCTTCTCTCCTAAATTAATGAAAATATTAAATTAATGTTAAAAGTTGTTGTAATATACAATTTTCTTTACAATTTTCTTTACAATTTCTAGAACCTAAAAATTCTTCATATTGTTTATAAGAATAAGATTTTATTTTTATAGTTTTGTACCACATTCTGTTTTGATGTTCAGCCAGTACAAAAATAGACCTTNATGCTGAATCTCGCCAGTCCATGATCCAGTAAGAATTGCTGATTTAAACTCTTCTAATAATTTACTGTCAATAATTTTTTCAAAAACTTCCAAGTGTTTTATATACTCATAGCTTTCGTTGTTTAAAGTTAGACTGTCATTGTTGCTTGCTTCTTCATTCGTAGCTTTTTTAGATTGTTCTTTTGTTCAAGACATTAAAATTCACAGCTTCAACGGAAAAAGGCAGTAACCCACAAGTTCTGAATCCACTTTTTATNATTTTTTCTACATTTGGCATAGAATCAATGGCAATTTTTAATAGAGGAGTATAGTCTTCTTTTCTGAAGCGTTGACCTTGATTTTCAAATCTCCAGTTAGATACACTAGTTTGCCATGCATTTTTAAGAGGGTGAAAAACTGCTACATCTAANGGTTGTATGATGTGAGTTGCATTGGGATGTAAAGCAATCAATTCTATTTGGACACTTCGGCAAAATTGAACTAAAGGCAANGTTAAATGCGATGAATGACCATCAACATAAAGAATGATAGGAAACTTAATATTGTTCTTTAATAACCACAGATAAAAAATGTTTGCTATATATTCATAGAATGATTCAGCAGTCATCCATCCTCTTTCAGTTAAACCAATGCTCCAACCTGAAGGCATTTTACTAGATACACTGTATGGCACTCGTTGATATCAATAAATAACCATTGGAGGAAGCATCGTACCAGCAGCATTCGCCATAAACAGTGTGGTTAACATTTCTTTATCATCTCCATTGACAACATTATACACTGATCTTGAACCTTTTTTAACGAGCACATGACCTGCTTTAGGACAAAGTGTAAAACCACTTTTGTCACAATTAAATATCTCTTGATCCATCAATATCAACTAAGCTCAACCTCTTCAAGTGTTCTTTGACTTCACTGAACCAACTACGTAAACTGATTTGTGTCACTGAAGCACGAGTAGATGTTAATGTTTGAGATTTTCTTTTAGCTATTTCAGGATGTCGTTTAAGAAATGCTTCGTACCAATGACGACCAGGCCTATTCTCAACAAATGGAGTTTTTCTCTCCAATTTGATAACTAATCTCTGTACATTATTCAAGAGTTGATCTTTAGCTACAGGAAATCCTCGCTCAGCAAGATACTTCATCCAATCTACTAGA
>NW_018025834.1:0-1929 GCF_002006095.1 Pseudomyrmex gracilis
TTATTAATGTCTTATCGACGTCTCTAACCTATCTTTAAGTCATATGGCACCTACTGCTGCATTCTAATATGATGGGAATGTCAAATTCAAATTTGTCCGGATTTAAGTGGCGGACCCTGTAGAGGTACGGTGTGCCTCGCACAGTTCGGGCGCACTGCGCGCGCGTGAACTTGGTGCGAGGCACTACCGTGCCTCTTGATATGGTATTGTCAAACCGTAACAAACTTACTATTTCTTTTGTACTTTTTTTAACTGACATTGATATAGTTTTTGTAATACTCTCTGGTTAGTAGTACATCAAGTGATACATATAATACACAGTCAAATTTCGATACTTTATGGAGCAAATTACTATCTGAGATGTCTACGCACAAAAATACGTCTTTCCTAAAAACTTTACCGACTGTGATAACTTCTTGGACACACGTTGGTTATCCTATAGTACAAGTAAACCGACACACCAATACACGGACTCTTGAAATACTGATTAGAGACTGTTTTCTAAGTAATAAAGAAAAATCTTGTGTACGCACGTGGTGGATACCTGTGACCTATATAACAATATCACAGTGTAATATAAAATATCAATCGTACTTACAACCAAACGACAACAATATTATAGTTCCGAATATTAAAGAAGATGATTTTATCATTTTTATAGTTGTACCTGGTAATATTTTCACACACATGGATTATTTAGTTTTGCCTTTTACTTTTACATAATACCTTTTAAATTTTCGTCAATGTAGTATAGTTACTGTTTCTTGCTTTATTGTTTTATTTTTCTTTCTTTGGTTTTCTATTATTCTCACTGTTTTCTCTTGTCTCTTTTTCTACTACTTAATTGTTGTAGGATATCGCGTCAACTACGATCGTAAATCTTGGAAGACTATTGCTATCTTCTTGAAAACTACATCATTTAATATGTTGAATTTATCTGACGTCACATTAGCTCAAATTCTCGACGATGCTTTTTATTTTTTAGTACAAAATACAGATTATAATGAAAATTTTGATTTAAATAGTACTGATAATCTAGACATATTTTTTGAAATTGCAAACAGTGTATTTCACGAGAATAATTCTTACATAGCTTGGTATCCTATATTTACTGCTTTTGAGTACTTATCAAAGATTTTTCCGTTCCCCGAAAGCGCATACATCAAGGTAAATATTACTAAAGTAATAAATAAGTTAGATGCTAAAAAAAGATATACTTAAATGATATCTGAGTATCTTACATTATACTTATAACATAGTCTACAAAACTTTATTACATTAGGTTGTACTTTTGCAATCGATACACAAAAAATTTTGTATAATAAATTATAAATAAACAAGTTGTTTTAAATATAAAACTCTAAATCAAAAGAGACACAAGATAAAAAGATAAATTATATTAAACTGATAACATGTTTGTTGATAACTGTCCAAAAATATGTTGTACAAAAACCTGTGATACATTAAAGAAATAGTAAATATTACTTATTAGATATCTGACGTTTTCAAACATGTATAAGTTTAAGATAAAGAAGAAGAAACATTTACATGTACATAAGCGTTTGATAAAAACATTGTAATATGAAATGTATTAAATATAAAATATAATTAATTTAAAACTTTATTCTTACGTAAATATATATTGAAAATTTACTAAATAAACGTGAGTGTAAAAGTTACATTATAAAACAAACTCATATGTCTTGATTTATTAGGAGAAAATTTTGGATGTATTGAATACATTTCTTGAGGATTCGTCGCATACGCCTTCTTCCGAAAATAATGTCACTAATCAGTTATATTACGAAGTTTTAAAATGGGCATGTATTCTCGATAGCATAAAGTGCAAAGATATTGTTATGGCTGAGTTAACGTGGCATATACACAATCCTGCACGAAACAGGTACGTTATTGACTTAATAGCAAAAT
>NW_018025835.1:0-1929 GCF_002006095.1 Pseudomyrmex gracilis
AGAACTATTATTATCTAGTCCACAGTTATTCTGCAAACCACAATTATTATCAATAAAAGAATGGACTTTTGGTACAAAATTAGCATTTTCAACAAAATTTAATTTTATTTTTATCTGATCTAATCTTATACTCAAAAGAATATCATCAGTGTCATTATTTTTGGTGTGCTCTTGTTCAGAAAATGTATCAGAACTTTGAAAGGTGTTTGATAAAGTAGAACTTTCATCACTATCGCTAACTTCCTCTACTAGAAATTCATCATCAGAATTATTCTCCAATGAATNGCATTCGAAAGATGTTGATGGTGATGGAGATCGTATTCTTTTTAGACGCCGCATTTTTTTCCAAAATTGTATAGACGTAAAAAGAACAAAATTTATCTGCAGTGGNTCCCTACTTATATACTTCTCTGACTTTTTTACATGTGAGATATGTTAGTGGCTGTTTGCCACCTAGCAGTGACTTTTAGTACAAAGCCAAAACTTGCAGATGAAAAAATGCTCTTGCGGTGGAATTTATGGATGAAAAATTCAGGTATAAAATTATTCAAAACTGTTTCGTAAAAAATGAAAAAAGTAAAAAATTAACCCCCTAAACTCCTATTCATTCCGCAATACAAGCGACAGAATAAAAAAAAAGGTTTAGTAAAGAATTGAAAAAACTTACCCCTAAATTCTATTTTTTAGGGGTAGGGAGTGTCAGATCAACAAAATAACCCCCGGAATCGATTCGGCGACTCAAAAAACCCTTGTATACCAAATCTTGTGGAATTCACGTAATTTTTTGATGGTGCCAGTTCGGGCATGAATAGTAAAAAAAGCCGTGCCAGTTAACCGGTTAAAGCGAGAAAAAAAAGCATAGCCAACTGTTTACATTGTCATTCCAAAAGAATTATTAAACAGTACACCAAATTGTTGATTATTTTTTTTTTTTTGCAATTAGTTATTCTTTGCGTCTTTCTTCTTCTTTGTTTTTCTTTTTATTTCCGTGGTCGACCATTTCGTTGCATGAAGCAGCCTTTGAAGAAATTCAATCTCACGTCAATTTCACTCTCCTCCAACTGAAACGTAAACAAGATTTTTATTTTATATATACGCGATTATGTAAGCATTTAATTCTGTCAAAACCCGAGAATCGCGCTCCGTATGATATAATCGAAAATATAAAATTAGACGAATTATACACATACCTGCTTCAAAAACAAGCTTAGTCTTCCAATCGTTTCCATTACTCTCTCTCTCTCTCTCTTTCTCTCTCTCTCTCTCTCTCTCTCTCTCTCTCTCTCTCTCTTACTCACTCTCTCTCTCTCATTATACGTTCAACGCGCTTATACCGCCATTTCTTACAAGCACTAGAAAACTGCACACATTCCTGGCACATTCCTTAGTCCGGAGACGACATCCGAACATCGTAAATTTTACACACATTTTCGATTATATCTACAACTGTTTACATACAGTTGATTTCTTTATCATATTTGTGCAGCATTAACGTTAAATACAAAGCAACGTTGTAGATAAGAATATTTAAATACAAATCCAAATAGTTCGGTGTACACTTCTCATGCTGCACGATATGTATTGTAATTTAGTTTTGTGCGTAATGTATGTTTTTATCTATATAAGTTTGTGCTTAAGACGCACAGAACCACTAATTGCAAAAAAAAAATAATCAACATTTTGGTGTACTGTTTAATAATTCTTTCGGAATGACAAGAAACACAAAAAGTTTTTGCTCAGATTCTGTCACTCTGAAAGAATTAAATTAATTTTGTAAGTGCAGCGCGATATGCACAATCGAACTCTTTGCAAAAAAGAGAGAAAAAGCACAAACTTATATAGATAAAAACATACATTACGCACAAAACTAGTTTACAATACATATCGTGCAGCATGAGAAGTGTACACCGAACTATTTGGATTTGTATT
>NW_018025836.1:0-1928 GCF_002006095.1 Pseudomyrmex gracilis
GTGAGATGCAAATCCCGCATCCCGTATGAATTTACGAATTGAATTTTCAATTCAAAAAACTTACTTGTAAAAATTTACAAGTAATACTTGTTATAGATGTATACATATATGTATGCACGTTCAAGTTCCTGCTCAACATCCTGGGAATGGCTCGTATCGACCTTTATATTTTTCTCTGTGTATTAGCTATATTTGATATTTGATGCTTTCGCTGTAAGTTGTATTAACATTCAAAGATGTTTTTCGGGTTTGAACAGCGTTAGTATCATTTTTATATCGACGTTTCGTGATCATTTCAGCTTACTTTATCAAAGTTTCAAGAGCAGCCTGATATATCTTTGAATAGCTAATTATTAATTAATTAATATATTACACAATCAGAAATCAAAATTTTTTTATGTACATTTTGTTACAGTGTATGACTTGGAGCTGGTATCTGGCCAGTGATATGCAATTCTACATAATTGGCGTAGCTTTATTGATTTTATCGACCGTGTAAGTTGATTGATTACCTATTGATTCAAAATTATTATCCTCAGTTATTCTCATTTTATGTATTAGGAATTGGAATTAATTTGTAGCATTTTTTTAATGAAAAAAACTTATTTATGTTAAATGAAAATAAAAAATACATTAATTAAAGTATTGCCCATCGCTTTCTACTACTTTTGACCATCTTTCGGGCAGGGAACGAATACCGTGTCGGAAGAACGCTTCGTCTTTAGATGCACGAATTGACCCATTTTTGACAATCTTCGTAAGAAGTGAACTTCTGCTCAGGGGTACGTTCCAAAATCTTACCTTGGTAACCGAAAACTATAGTACACGTGACGTAAAATATAGCATTTTAGTAACCAAGGTAGGATTTTGGAACGTACCCCAGACAGGCTATGAGCCATCAAACGAAACAAATGGTAATCAGAAGGAGCAACATCTGGAGAATACGGCGGGTGGGGTAGGACTTTCTATTTAAGTGTTTCCAGGTATATGTGTACCTGTTTTGCGACGTGCGGACGAGCATTATCGTGCAGCAAAATGACTTTGTCGTGTCTTTTGGAGTATTCCGGCCGTTTTTCTTTCAATGCACGGCTCAAGCGCATCAATTGCATCCCCAGTTATAGTTTCATTCGGTTTCAGCAGTTCATAATAAATCACACCCCTCTGATCCTACCAAATACAGAGCAGGAGCTTAGACCTATGGATATTCGGCTTTGCCACTGATGTTGATGGTTGGCCGAACTTAACCCATGATTTTCTGCGCTTCGGATTGTCGTAATGGATCCACTTTTCACTACCGGTAACAATTCGATGCAAAAAACCTTTTCTTTTCTCCCGTTGAAGCAGCAGTACACACATCAAAAACCGCCTTTCAATGTCCCTTGGTTTCAATTCATATGGAACCCAATGTCCTTTCTTCTGGATCATGCCCAAACTTTTAAGACGTTTTCTTACCGTTGATAAGTCAACTCCCAATGATGTAGACAATTCTTGAAGTATATAAAAACTCTTAACGACTAATCATTCATTTATTAGTTTAAATTCTTGAAGTGTTTGACATGAGTCTTCATTGAGCAATGCCTCTAAATCATTATCTTCAAATTTTTTCGGCTGGCCAGATCGCTCTTTGTCATCCAAGTCGAAATCACCAGCTTTAAAACGTGCAAGCCACTTCCGACACGTTTGCTCAGCTAGAGCATGTTCACCATACACTTCCACTAAAATACGATGAGCTTCAGCAGCACTTTTGTTCATATTAAAGTAATAAAGTAAAATTCTTTGCAAAAACACTTTATTCGGCACAAATTTTGACATATTCAATAAATTATAAAGTGTTGTTATTTACGATTCAAAAAAAGGTTATGTAAAGCAAATGACGTCCAATGACAGCTGTTTTACGATGAATACATTACTGTAGGTAACAACGAAAT
>NW_018025837.1:0-1912 GCF_002006095.1 Pseudomyrmex gracilis
TATATACACGTATAATTTCCGCACAACACCTAGTGAATGGCTCCAATGACCGAATATATATTTATTAGTTTAGAAACTACAGAGCCGGAAAAGATTCTTTAATTGTTTATATCTTTTAATTGCTGCGGAGTAGCTTGTCGGATTCCGAGAACAGGTAAGAAAGAGAGTAGACTCGGTAGTTTCAAATAACAAAAGAACAAGATTTATTTAAATAAAAATAGATTTAAAAAAAAATAATATATACAAACAATTAACGAAAAAAAAAATAGTAGAATAAACGGAAGAATTCACGGTGCGGTAATAAAGCGTGAGAAAGTCACGTGTTTAGTCGGTTCGTTCAGTCCTCCGGAAAGAAATATATACAAAAATAACGAAATGCAATGTAAATAATACAATAAACCGAAGACTTAACTGTGCGGTGCTTCTCGGAACGGTAGGCGAGAAAGTCACGGTTTTAGTCGGTCTGCCCGACGGAGAATCGGAAGATTCTCCCGGAGCGGAGTGGGTGCCGGTTTATTTGGCGGAAAATGCAAGGTTCTTCCGGAACGGAGCGGACGCCGGTTTACCTGGCGGAGAATCGGAAGATTCCCCCGGAGTGCAGCGGATGCCAGTCTACCTGGTGGAGAATGCTAGATTCCCCCGGAGCGGAGCAGATGCCGGTTTACCCGGCGGAGAATCCAGAGATTCTCCGGAGCGGAGCGGAACGGAAGCCGATTTATCCGGCGGAGAATACAAGATCCCCCGGAGCGGAGCGGAACGGAGGCCGGTTTACCCGGCGGAGAATACAAGATTCCCCCTGGAGCGGAGCGGATGCCGGTTTACCCAGCGGAGAATACAAGATTCCCCCTGGAGCGAAGCGAAACGGAAGCCGGTTTACCCGGCGGAGAATCTAAGATTCCCCCTGGAGCGGAGCGGACGCCGGTTTACCCGGCGGAGAATACAAGATTCCCCCTGGAGCGGAACGGATACCGGTTTACCCGGCGGAGAATACAAGATTCCCCCTGGAGTGGAGCGGAACGGAGGCCGGTTTACCCGGCGGAGAATACGAGATTCCCCCTAGAGCGGAGCGGATGCCGGTTTACCCGGCGGAGAATCCAAGATTCCCCCGGGAGCGGAGCGGAACGGATGCCGGTTTACCCGGCGAAGAATACGAGATTTCCCCTGGAGCGGAGCAGATGCTGGTTTATCCGGCGGAGAATCCAAGATTCCCCCGGGAGCGGAGCGGAACGGATGCCGGTTTACCCGGCGGAGAATACGAGATTCCCCCTGGAGCGGAGCGGAGGCCGGTTTACCCGGCGGAGAATCCAAGATTCCTCCGGGAGCGGAGCGGAACGGATGCCGGTTTACCCGGCGGAGAATCTAAGATTTCCCCGGAGCGGAGCGGAACGGGTGCCGGTTTGCCCGGCGGAGAATCCAGAAATTCTCCAGAACGGAGCGGTGAGAGAGCCGGTTTGCCCGGCGGAGAATCCAAGATTCCCCCGGAGCGGAGCGGGACGGGTGCCGGTTTACCCGGCGAAGAATCTAAGATTCCCCCTGAGCGTAGCGGAACGGGTGCCGGTTTGCCCGGCGGAGAATCCAGAGATTCTCCGGAACGGAGCGGTGAGGGAGCCGGTTTGCCCGGCGGAGAATCCAAGATTCCCCCGGAGCGGAGCGGGACGGGTGCCGGTTTGCCCGGTGGAGAATCCAAGATTCCCCCGGAGCGGAGCGGGACGGGTGCCGGTTTACCCGGCGGCTCCGGAGATCGGAGCGGATCTGTTTTCTCTGATTTTTGGGCCGGCTTTTATACCCGACTTTTCCCCGGGGCGGGGGTATACAAGGATAAGCGGACGAACAGCTGTTTATTTGTTGTATTTTAGTTTTGTGGCGCGGCGGGGCGCGCGGTGCGGGCGCGGTGCGCAGGTCGCTTCGTGGC
>NW_018025838.1:0-1902 GCF_002006095.1 Pseudomyrmex gracilis
TGGCACTTATGTACAGACCCGTTGTACAACCCGAGGACTTCCTCAGGGATCGGTACTTAGCCCTATACTGTTTAATGTCTATATGTCACAGGTCGAGTCTTGCCTGCCTGAAGGNGCTAAGGCCCTTGTGTACGCTGACGACGTTGTTGTTTTCTACTCTAACCCCTCTGTGTCTAGTGTAGCCCAGAAACTGAATACGGCCCTGGACCGAATTCAGTCACACTTAACATCCCTCGGCCTACAAGTTTCTCCAAATAAATCCGTCGCCACTTTCTACTCCCTCTGTCCCCTAAGAAATATGAAGTGGCTTTTAGGAAAAAAAGGGGTTAATATCTGTATGGGTGGAGTCAAGTTGAGNGTGGAGTGGACGGTAAGGTTCTTGGGGGTCCACATAGACTACTCCCTCTTGTGGAAAAAACATGTCGCGGAAACAAGAAGGAAGGTTCTTCCCCGCATCAACATCCTCAAAGCNTTGGCGGGAATTAGGTGGGGGTCTCACCCTTCCGTCCTGCTGACTGCGTACAAAGGACTGGTACGTTCCGTGTTGGAGTGGGGCTGCTAGGTCATGTTTCCGCTTGGAACACGGGAAGGCATTGTTCTAGACCGCTTACAATATGCGTGTGCCAGGATCGTTTGTGGCCTTATGCGCACAACTCCAACTAATGTGTTGCTAGACGTCATCGGGGAACAACCGTTGCGGTGCCGACACAGATATCTGGTCAGTAAGTACGTGTGCAGGGTCTATGCTAGGTCTAGTCACCCTCTCGGACAAATCCTAGAAAACTCTTGCAGGACGTGGGAACCCTTGTGCCCGGCTAATGAGTTCGGACTCTTTTCCGTGTATCAAGAACTTCAGGGTCATCTTAAAGAAATTAGAAGGTTTGCACTTCCGGGAAGCCTTGCCCTACCGTTTCATGCCGGGTACTTTAAGTGCGAGGTAGACACTGATACTGGACTACTTGTACGCCAGGCGAAAGACCCTCAGTACTGTTTTAGCAACTTCCTCAAAAGTCGGGACGTCTCTAGGGTGTTNTTTACTGACGGCTCCCGTGCTCCGGGCTTGGACGGAACGTCTCCCGCGGTAGGTTTCGCTGTGGTTTCGGAGGATCCGGAGCTTGTCCACTATGAACGCGTTAGCAATAACTCTACTATCTTTGACGCTGAAGCCCAGGGCGTTATCTGCGCCCTGGAGTACTTACAAGAATTTAGGTTCGCAAAGGCCGTTGTGGCCTCTGATTCGTTGAGCGTTATCTCCTGTTCGGGGTCAACTGATCCCAAAGGGGTACACTCCCCTCTCGTGTACCGCATAAAGGAAATANTAATGGGGTTGAGGGATACAGGCGTATCTGTGGTACTGATGTGGGTTCCTGGACACTGCAATGTTAGAGGCAATGAGTTGGCCGATNTGTACGCTAAACGCGCTCTAACCCTCGCTGAACCACGTCCGGAGGGCGGGCTTGACGTCTCTTCGCTGTTCCCCGCACTTCGGCGAGAAGCGCTGGACATGGCTAAGAGACAACTACTGGAAGAGGCAACCAGCAAGGGAACCGCGTATTTCCTGAAAAAACCTGCACCGCTGGGTAAACCCTGGTTTGTCAAGGTAAAGAAAAAGAAGGTCCTACCCCGCCCATTGATCACACTCGTGTCTAGAATACGTTCACATCACACGGCTGTCAACCTACACTTGAAACAGAAAGGCATTGTGGCCTCCTCGGAGTGCCCGTGTGGCCACCCTGTACAAGATGTAAACCACGTCTTCCTCCAGTGTCCTATGTATAAAGACCACTCCGATAAGTTAGTAATCGATTTATATCATAACGGTTTCAGCCCTCCCTACAGTATAGAGGAGGTGGCCTTTTCCAAGTGTTTTCGCTCAATGTACGCTCTCCTCTCTTTTGTCAA
>NW_018025839.1:0-1914 GCF_002006095.1 Pseudomyrmex gracilis
GTTTGATTGTAACGTGTTCAATAGGTGGTACTACTGGTGTAGGTAAATTTAAATCTACACAACCATAGTACAAAATAATCTAAAAGGAAGAAACATGATTACGGTAAATAGCAGTATTAATAGCTTTCTCATTTAAATAATGCAATTAAAACTTTAGTTTTATGTACAAAAATCAGGAGAAATATTGTACCATTTTAAGAAAGTCGAAAAAATCGTTTCTATTACCTATACTCTCTACAATGTATATTACGTTAACAATAAATTTGTAAAGAAGCAATTGTAAAAGAAAACATTAAATTTTACCATACCACACACTTTATCTCTTCTGTAACTTAGCGCTAAAACCAATGACACTTGGCCAAGTGCACTTCAATATCAAGCTACTTTTGAGACTCTGATAAAGTAAACTGATGAAATGTTCACGAAATGTAAGTATAAAAGTGACACTAACGCGGTTCAAACCCAACTATTATTTTTAGACATTAATGCAACACACAGCGGTATCAAATATCAGAAAGATACTTTATCAGTACAATAACTTGGAAAAATAAGAACAAGCGAGCTTAAACAATGTACACGCTACAACATCTTGAACAATATTTCTATAATATAATTGACTGATACAATAAGATATAGAAAAACAATATTGTATTATTTAATTATAATATGACAAAAATATAACGCGTCTAAGAAACACTCGAAGTAATATCTAAAAAACAAAGATGATTACATATATGTCGATATTGGAACACGTATAACTACAAGTTACATAAAGTTACCTTTAATGTTATTTTGTACAGCACTATGGTTAAGTCATCTGGAGAGTTCCATTTCAAAGTGACTTGTGTGCTTGAGTTCGCAACATATTGAATATCTAATACTTTCGTTGAAACTAATGATATTTATTAAATACAGATATTAGAAAAACATACTTATAATATATGAAATATATGTTTGTAAAAGTTGTTTACTGTACTTTAGTTATCATAAAAACTTACCTCTTCGTAATGTACGAATTTGAGTAAGGAACAGGTAATTCCTATGTTTTATGATTGTATGAGCAAGTTGCGGATGAATTACAATCACGTTAAAAAGAGTATATGATGGTAAATGCGACACTTCATGGGGAAAAGTGATAACTGTTGAGTTACTAATATTCTCGCCTGTATTTCCATTTTGGAGAGTTACATAATACCAATGTGCTGGACATGAAAATACTTGCTAGTATACGAAAAAAATCAAATTTATATTAATTTGATACATGCAACATTTAATACATTCTCCATTGAATATAAAATTACTGTTAGATAAATAGCAAAATATGTACGTACATTCGAAGTGTTTTGCCAATCAATAATTATACTGTTTTCCGTAGGCAGTATGTTGAAAGTTTGTACCGCTATATGACAGACCAACAAAACATCCAATTAGTATAAAAGAGAATACATAATATACAAGAGATTTAATAAAACTGTGTATTATGATATCTAATACTCAATATTGTATTTACATATTTCTTTTTGTACTACATATTTTTTTTGTATTACATGTTTTTTTTTATGCAGGTAATACAATTGTACAAACAAGAATAATGATCTCATTTTTATCATATTAGTTACTATGCACTAATACAATAAGTAAATATAAAAATATACATATAGAAATTTATGTGGCAGATCTTTCAAGTATGCACAGACCTAAAACTTACAGCACGTGATAAAATCTAAACCGTATATTTATTAAAAAATATAATGACGTTGATAATGGCTGTTTGAAGCAATTACGGATGCTGATGTGTATATTGGTTGAATTAGTTTATTGAAAACAAGGTATAAAACGTTTTCGATATTAGGATTAGATCTTTTTTAATATAAATCTACAAAACAATAAATTTAATATAGAAATTCGCAAGGA
>NW_018025840.1:0-1914 GCF_002006095.1 Pseudomyrmex gracilis
GTTGCGTTCCCATCTTCGTCTGTTCCTTTGCATTTAACGTGTAGGGAAGTGCAATCGAAGGCAAATGCAATTTCCGATAGTGGATTCGCCATTTGCTTTCTGGTCGGAATCTCGCGTCATTCTTTTCGCATTCTTCTTATACTCGATGCCGTTCATCGAGTTTTGTCGATGAATTATCGGTCGGCGCTTTCCGTATAACTTTGCGGAAGCCATCAACGACCACAACATAACCGCGAACGTCATATATTATGATCGCATATTTTAAGGGGAAACGAAAGAAAAATTGCGTGATTGTAAATAAATAAATAAAAAAATAGGTAAAATGAGAGAAAAACGAACTATGAGAGGAAAACGTGATTCTGTTTTAAAGCGCAACAGGATTGAGAGCGAGGAAAAGCTAATACAATACTCCGACACATCTCTCTCTCTCTTTTTCCTGCGCGCNCGCGCGCGTTTCACATCCAATTTGTGTCACATTCTACTCCCTGGTTACTCACATCGACCCTATAATGTCGTCGCAATGCTATGCGAAGTCCTGATAGTGCGCAATAATCATTACATAACGTCTACGACCGACTTGCTAGCGGCTCTATTCTATATATCTGGTAACTGGTGCACAGAAAGGGCAGCGACATGTTTAGTGCGGGCACCAGGCAGCTATGGAAATTACCAAACGCGATTCGTGAACATTTCGTATATAGCTATATTTATGTACGTACAAGCACGAAGAAACTTGTTACTACACAAGTTTCGCGCGACGAGTCGTTAGTATTAAAAAGTTACGAGGACACAAATTGCTTGGATGAGTACTTGCGGTTTGTACGTTTACGGACGAGATAACGTAAGAAATAGGTATAATATAGGTACGAAACACACAAATCGTCGCGAATGAGTTAAGCGTTAAACTCACTATTCATGATTATCGACGTGTTTATCATTGTTTTTTTGTTGCGTTGTGGAACACGCTCATGTATGCCTAAACAGAGCCACAACATACGGGAAGGGAATACCCTTATAATTTGTATTACAATAACGCGATGCATTAAATTTTACTACACAGTTGGTTTGCGCGACCCAAATTGTTATGCATGTTAAATGTCGGCATATGTTACACATTTAGCAATCAAGGGCAAATATGACGCGTGTATTATTTCAAATTAATAACAGCGGGTGTAACAAGCCAGACAAGTCAAATATTCTATACACGGCGTTAAATTTAGTTGTCTAAAGTCTTTCATTATTCTGTAGTAGGGATGAGCATATGATATCGATATATCGACAATATGGATATAATTTTTTTGATATTTAATATTTTAGTATCGATATTCTGTTATTGATAATATCAAAAAGATATCGAGAGATAATTTTATTTGATATTGAATATCGCATTGTTTGATCGGAATTATTGAATATATATAATATATATATTCAATAATTTCCAATCAAACAATGCGATATTCTCAATATCATTTGATATTAATATATTATATATATTCAATAATTCCGATCAAACAATGCGATATTCAATATCAAATAAAATTATCGATATTTTTTTGATATTATCAATAACAGAATATCGATATTAAAATATCAAATATCATATATCGATATCATATGCTCATCCCTATTCTGTTGTTTATTTCCGTTTCGTTTCTTTTTCAGTCTAGACGGTGAAGCTTTTTATATTCTTTTAGTAAATCTAAAACTGTACTAAATATATGAACTGTACTAAATATATGTATTGATAAGGACTTCTCATGCCGTATTGCGATTAGTCAAGCAAAGTAATATTCTCATCTTCTTTTATAATGCCGCCTGGCTA
This sequence comes from Pseudomyrmex gracilis, assembly GCF_002006095.1. Taxonomy (NCBI): domain Eukaryota; kingdom Metazoa; phylum Arthropoda; class Insecta; order Hymenoptera; family Formicidae; genus Pseudomyrmex; species Pseudomyrmex gracilis. The sequence continues at coordinate 1,823 of NW_018025840.1, forward strand.
TTTTCTTTGCAGTGCGCCCGCTAAAGATCGTTTTAGAAGGGGTGGTCGGTCATGTCGTGCAAGGCACGAAGATTTTATTGCAGTGTACCGTA
>NW_018025841.1:0-1914 GCF_002006095.1 Pseudomyrmex gracilis
CTGCTGGGTATGTATTGGAGCGCGTATGCGCGCACATGCGCTAGTGTATGTGTATACTATATATTATATATATATATATATATATATATATATATGTACACGCTTAGTTTCCGCACAAACATCCTGCGTAAAGCTCGTATCGGCCTTATATTTCTGTTGTCATTTAATTTGATTGGCGCTTCTTCGAAATGGTTACCCTCGCTATAAATAATTTTTTGTTTTCATCGTAGACTATGATCTTTTTTCCCAATTGCTGAGAAATTGCTTCTAATTTTTGATCGGATGTACCTTTAAACGGAGCGTGATATTAAATTACGATTTGACACGGTGGTAACCGTGTTTGAGAAATTTTGTTCACAGCGATTCTTTCACACAGTTCGGTGAATTTTTAGCTCAGTTCTAATTGCGTCTCGCATTCGCCGGTGTCGCGAACTCTGATTATTTTTTATTTTGCAACTCGATGAAGAATCATATCTCGCGCAGATAAAACGGACGGCGCGCGCGGCGGCGTCTCGAAAATTTATAAGCACATGTCAAAAAGTTGATTTTCCTAATGGCGACTAATTCGCGCTCGAAGAGGTTGACGGTTATCTCGTTATGTGCCATCTGTGTGTTACGACGGAGCGAGAAAACTCTCTCTCTCTCTCTCTTTCTCGCTCCGCGGATGTCGAGTAAGATTAATCGATTTCAGGACGAGCTTAACGCCGAGGATATTTTTGCGCTTCTCGCAGAAACTTGAATGTGTACCCAACTCGGGCGAGTTAATGAAGCACGGGTAACTTCAATGATTTCATCCGAATGATCGAGTATTGACCGGCTTATCTCTCTCGACGTTCGATAAAAGCACTATGTAATTGCTTATTACGGAAATGTGAAAAAATACTAAATAGTTGTTTTTACATCTCCACACACACGCGCGTGCGCGCGCGCGCTGCTGCGAAAATAATATTAATCACCGAGCGCCCGTTGTGTGCAACGCGCGCTAATCGAAATGAAATGCTGGCGCGCACACACAATCGGATTTTCTGATTATTTTATTACACGAAATCGCGGTATCTGTGTAACATGCTCGTTTATTGTGATTTTTCGAATAAGGTTTTTTGATTAAATTAAATCACCATGCAATCCGATTTGCAATATTTCGATTCCATTCTCGCATTTTCGAACCACAAAGCTGAGAGTTGCGGTTTTGCGTGGTTCATATTATCTGGATTAAAATCTCGTGAAATTAAACCCCGTAAATTTCCCTCGCGCGCGTAGCGTCTTAACGAAAAATCGGAGAGACCTTTGTAACGTCAAATCGGTCAAATATTATTACGCGTTTTGTACACAGATTTATTTATTTTCCAGTGCTCGTCTTCTTGTTAAAATGTTGTTTCTCAAAATTGCCACAAATATTCCGATCAACATTTCATGGCTATTACCCTCAGACGTTTGTTGACACACAATGTCAATATAGCTTCGGGATAATATCGCGTTTTGCAACGTAATTTAGAAAGATTCAACGTGCGCGCAATTTCGAGTAACGTTCCCGTCGACCACGGGGCAACCGATCTCGGAAGTGTTGCATCGCATAATTTGCAAAATTCAGCATAATACACCGCCACTGCTTTCATGTTCTCTCTCTCTCTCTCTCTTTCGCGAGGTGAAGACGTAAAAGCTTATCGCGCGCTTGCCGCCGTAAGAGAGAGAGATGAGGAAATGCTTGTTTTCGTTAGTCACCGTTATTTTCAACGCGCGAGCGAGCGAGCGAGCGAGCTGCGCGATGTAACGCCGATGCACTGCACTATGCCGTACAAATGCACCGTTGCCTGTCTGCCTGCTGGGTATGTATTGGAGCGCGTATGCGCGCACATGCGCTAGTGTATGTGTATACTATATATTATATATATATATATATATATATATATATAT
>NW_018025842.1:0-1913 GCF_002006095.1 Pseudomyrmex gracilis
ATTAGGTCAGTGTGCCGAGATATAATACACAAAAGTGTCGTGTGTCAAGTTGCGTTCCTCCGTTAGGACCCGATCGTAACCGTAGGTCAGGACGTAACATAATATAACATAAACTATTTATATTTATAAATTGTATTTTTATGTATACATATATTTATATACAATTTTGTTTTTAAATTGTAAACTTTTGCCAAGTTGGCAGAAATGGATATATTGCCAAGGTTTAATTTAAAAAAATGGTACTTTGATGCGTCTGATTTGTGACAAAACATAGAGAAGATATATATAACCCAGAGAAAATTAGAAGAAAATCTCGAATTGTTACCTTGTTCTGGACATAATATTTTGCAATCCTTACGTTTTATTGAAGTTAATCTACTAACCAAAAGAAGATCTGTTAATGTTCTTTTCGATAGTGTAGCAAAATATTCAAAAGACGTTACATTATTGAAATAGTATCATAAGCAGAATAAATAATGTTGCAAGGTAATGGATGTTCTGTATATAAAACTGTGTATATTTATACTGTATAGATAAATTTATTTTATATAGTTTGTATATTTATGTAAACTGATTTAATTAATACATTGTTTTCTCATATTATGTGTGAAAATATCTTGTATGTACATAAAACTTTCTTGCACTAAGTATCTATTACTTGTGGTCTTTTTTATAGAGACAATCTACTTGCAGTTGTCACTTTTATTATTAACAACACGTATTCAGAGAAAAATTTTAAAAAGGTATAATATGTGACCCTTGTCGTTTATTGTTGCTTTAAAAGTAGAACATAAAACATATATGTGTATATGTAAAAACACATGTGTGTATTAAAAGTATAATAATAAGTTTTATATATGTAGTGTTGTGTAGCATATTAAAAAAATATACGTAGTGTATAAAAATTCTGCGTAATATATGTCATCAAGTTCAGTGTTACTAACATAAAGTGTTTTTAGATTTCTGTAGGACTGCTTTATAATAACCTGATCGACATATATAATATAGAGAAGGTAAAAGTTTTTATATAATTATAAAAATATAAGTGTTTAAAATAGTTTGTTTTGCATTTGTGCAATGCTTTATACTTGTTTAAACAAATTTTTGTTTATTTTATTTCTGATACGTAAATTGGTTTTCTTTTGGGTGTATTTTCGTTTCTTTTACAAACCTGTATTTTACAGAATTCTCCGACTTATGCAAAACTATGCCATAAGATGGTATGATAACTGTATTTTATTGTTTTGTAGACAAGATTCATGCTTGACATCATCATGAAGGAAGTTGAGAATTGTCGTAACGTTTTAAATAAAATAAGTAGTCCCATTCATCACAAACCGCACGAATTGTTTAAGGAGTATATATAATAAAGTGTTTTTTATGGTGGTATGCTTTACTTAAATAAAAAACAATATTCATGTATTGCGTTTAATACTAGAGTACCTTTTATATAAGAAAGCTTAATTCTTATTTTATGACACTAAATAAGTACTTATTAATTATGTTTAAAATCGGAAGTATAGACTCCAGATTTTAATACATTTAATAATTTTTAAAGTAGTCATAAAATAAAGGTGAGTAAGCTAGTCTTTAGTAAGCTAACTAACAATAATCTATTGTATTTTATTTTAACTGTTATTATGTATAAATTTAAGTATAATCAACTACACAGAAATAAATGTATATTCATCATAGGCTATATGAAAAACACGATGATAAAGTATAAAATTGTGTGAAATGTAAGGGAAAGAGAGAAAGAAACAATCTGTATCAAACAGTGTTATATATGTATGTCGTATGGCACTTCTTTTGAAACTGTAAATGATAAGTTAGCTATAATTTAATATTTAAATGTAGTATTTTCTTTTTATTTAGTATGTTTCTATCGAGATTTTTTTACAAAGTTACTTATA
>NW_018025843.1:0-1913 GCF_002006095.1 Pseudomyrmex gracilis
AGTTACGTCTCCGCTTATAGGAATGAGTTTATCGAGATTGGATGGCCGTTCGCTTCGTAATGTGTCAAAAAGTTTGTTATTTAACATCTTCTTGAGCTTATCATTGATGGTTAAATTTTTTTGTGGCCGTATCAACAGAAATATTTCTTTAATGTTCGGACAAGATCTGAGTAATTTTTCACATAATGCCTTACCAATGAAACCTGTGCCACCAGTAATAAAAACACTCCGATGAGAGTAAAAAGCCGGTATAAATGTATTAGCATCTTCACTCATATTAGCTAAATTATTCAACTCTATAAATCACGATTAGATATTGTAATAAACGAAAAGTACAAAATATTAGTAATGAAGAACTCACAAATTTCTTTGTCACCGAAATCACTTTACTTTTGATCTATATTGTTGAAGAACAAAACTTCAGCACTTACTTCTTTCTGAACACTTATCACGTAAATGAGCCAAACTACAATTCGATCGAATGGAAAATGATGTGAACTTTATTCGATGATAAAGCATTGTTTTCAACGATAATGATAACTTTTTACAATTTCAATATTTAAAAAACAGCTTTTTTCATATGTATGAATTGAATAAGTTATGTATAGTTTCCCCGATAGCCAAAGGATGGCAGTATGCCACGCAGGTCTAATCAGCACTTCGCAGCAGATCCACTCAGCTATATGTTAAATATGAGTGAATTATGTACTGACGGTATGCAAAAAAAGAAACACAGCGGAAATGCAGAAAGAAATTCAGATAACCAAGACTGAATGAGCATATTTTGCAAAGTTTGCAATAACATATTATGCCAGTACAATGTAGCCAGCATTCAAACATAATCTGTTATTTCAAGTAGAGTCAACAGAAAAACAGAAAAAAAAGAGAATATAAATGTGTCATGCCGTGATGCAAATATTATTACATCAATCAAGCAGAACTTGCTCAAAAAATATAGCAGATTTGAAGCATAACGTGCTATTGTCATTCTTCATTTATTTCTGTATTTTTGCTGTGTTGTTTTCTTTACATATCGTGCCTACATACTTCACTCACTATGATGACACAGCTGACTGGAATCTGCTGCAAAGTGCTGATTAAACTTGCGTGCATACTGCTTGCATACTGCTATCATTTGGCTATCGGGGAATGAAGAAAAGTTTACTTTCATAACGTGAAGAATAAAATGGAGCTGATATCAAACAGGATCTGCTATTGCAGTTACTGACAGCAGATATACAACAGAAATGCAACATGTTTTGCCGTTGCGTTACAACGCCAAAAATAAAGCAGATATCGAACAGGATTTGTAATGTTAACTGTACTAACAAATTTAATGCAAAAATTGATTTTGATCGGCTTTCACAACATGCTGATCGAAGCAGATAGTGAGCACAGTGTGCAATTCAGCTAGTAATGAAAAAACTACAGCATAAATCAATCATGATTTGATATTAGTTTGTAACGGCAAAAATGAGTTATAGGATGTCGTAGGTTTTAATAAATTTTATACAATAAATTTCTAATTGTAATTTAATGTACTTTTAATTTACAAAATTTAATATTTAATTACATATTATATTCTTATATAAAATAATTATATTACATATATAGATTTTCAATACATATACATACACATATTCACAGGTAACCCTCATACTGTAACGCGGTACTTAGACAACACGATTTTGATCTCCGTTCCACAGAAATGCCGCGTTATAGAAAAGTAAAAAAAGGCGCCAAGTACATGCGCAACTTGTATCTCTAGAAAACTAAATCTCTACAAAATCTATTTTACAAAAGAAATGATATCAATAAGTAGCACCAAGTAAAATCTTGTATACATTTATATAAAATATTATATTTGTAAGTTGTTTATACGTTCTAAAATATAAAATATGAAATATTCCAAA
>NW_018025844.1:0-1851 GCF_002006095.1 Pseudomyrmex gracilis
TAATAAAGATTATTTAAAATATTACAATATCTAGAATTGAATGAATTTATTCATTCTAGTTTGTTACATACAAAAACAATTTTCAATATTATTTACATCATATTTAATTACTAAAAGGTTATCTCATTAATGTTATAATAATTAATATTAATATTATAACTATATTTAGAAAGTACTACCTAATCAAATTGAACGTACATAAGAAATATTTTTATTTTTCTTTATTAAATGATTACATTTCATAAGCACTGTGCTATCATTTCCCCACCACCTTGCGGTAGATAGCATGGCGCATTTTTTTTATAGTGGTGTCCCCAATAGGTATAATCCACTCTCATAATTTAATTCAATTGTTCGAAGTGTGAACCTTGGTTTTGCAAACAAAGTTCTGCCTTTCGAACAATATTATGGGTCGCGCGGTGCGCCATTTCTGGAGTGATCGAGTTAAATGCAGCGAGAATTGCTTCTCGTACTGCATCTTCCTGGTCATCACGTCTGTGCTCGACTAACTGTTTGATGTAACCCCAAACAAAGTAGTCTAACACATTCAGATCTGGTAATCGCGCCGGCCAGATGATCGGGCCACCACGACCCATCCACCTATCGGTGTAATGCGCATTTAAAACATCGCGTGCTCTACGACTAAAGTGCGCTGGTGCTCCATCATGTTGGAAAATCAGCTGTTGCCGTACACGGAGAGGAACGTTCTCCAAAAGTACGGGTAGCTGATTTTTAATGAAATGCGCATATATTTCTCCATTTAGTCGATGCGGGAGAATATAGGGACCGATCTAAAAATTGTTGAAAAAATGTTATTTAAAAAAGCTGCGAGAAAAAGAAACCAAGAGATTTATTTACTTCATAAACTTATTACTTACGACTTGGTCCGCTATTATTCCAGCCCATACGTTAATTGCGTATGGGCATTGTATATGGGCAGACAAGGGCAGTACTACAGTCGCTATGAATGTTGAAGATTATAACGAAAAAATAAGTGATGCCCTTAACGATACAAGTACTATNAAATTGTCACTTGTAATCCTGTTAAAAAGATTGAGTCAGACCTTAACACAATCCTGAAGCGGTGGCTCGACAGAGGATACATAGATAAACGAAAATATTATTTACTCAGATCAAGTGATAAACTATTACTAAAAGCTTATGGTCTACCAAAGATTCATAAAGAAAATGTTCCTCTCAGAATTATAGTCTCTTCGATAAACAGTCCCCTTTATTCTTTAGCCGTTTTTCTTCAAGATCATTGTTGACAGCATTCCTGTCACCAATAGCAATGTTGGTAACAGTTTTAGTCTTTACAAGCGACTTTCGGCTACAACAATTGGCAAAAATGATATTCTTTTTTCCTTAGATGTNGTCTCGTTGTTTACTAACGTTCCAGTTAAGCTGGCGATCGTTGGTGTAAGGAGTAAATGGCATCACATTTGTAAAAACACACTCATTCCTCTTGATGAATTCATCATTGCAACAAACTTTGTCCTGTCGTCTACATTTTTTTCATTTAATAACGTCATTTACAGACAGATTCATGGTACTCCCATGGGCTCCCCTTTGTCCCTCATTGTCGCCGATCTAGTCTTACAAAATCTTGAGATTGAAGCTTTACAGAATTTTTAACTGCCATTTTATTATTGATATGTCGACGACATTCTTTTGGCAGCACCAGAAAACAATATTGAGGACATAATAAAAGTTTTCAATTTCTTTCACAGTAGATTGAGATTTACTGTGGAAAAAGAACAAAAAGGAAGCATTAATTTCCTTGACCTTTCTATCATTAATTCAAAGGGTTCCTTAAAAATAGATTGGTCACATAAAAAGACTTTTTCCGGC
>NW_018025845.1:0-1908 GCF_002006095.1 Pseudomyrmex gracilis
GACTTCACCGATCCTTTCCATTATTCCTCTCGTCTCTTTATTTCTTCTTTGACATGGCTTCTTCTCTTAACTCTTTCTCTCTCTCTCTCTCTCTCCCTATGTGTGTGTGTGTGTGTGTGTGTATGTGTGCGTGTCACGGAGTTTTCTTTTACACACATGTCTCTTGCTCTTTTTCACGCTCTGTACTTTCGTTTTGTTTCCGCAATTTTCTGCGCAAACTGACAAAAGTTTCTGACGAATGAGTATTATTTTATATTGTTTCGTGATTTATTTTAGTACGCGCGCGTGTGCGTGGCTCAGCGCAGCTTTGTGGGACAAAGTTGCGTTTAATAAAAAGTTTAATTTGTGTAATGTTAAATTAAAATAAATCACAAAAAACACAATGGTTGGTTTAACAGAAGAAGTTTTATGTATATCTATAAGAGAGAGAGAGAGAGAGAGAGAGAGTGTGTGTGTAATTCTTTCTCTCATTAATATAACATTATGTTGTAAACATAAGTATAATTTATTCAACATCATCGCAGCGTTAATTAAACTTAAGAGTTTTTGTATGAATGTACTTAATTCTAAAATAATTTCACTGTACGTAATACATATTGTATTTCGTTCCTCTCGTACTTCTTTTCTCAACGGAAAAGCCGAACGCAAAACAATAGTTCTTTTTGTTCGGATTTCACAAACAACTCGCGAGAGGGGAATCTCGGTGGAAATTCGATGCCGGACGGGTTTGATTCGAAATTTCGAGCGCCCATTCGCGAGATGAAGAACGCGCGCTGTGCACAGTCGGCGGCGGTGGTACGAAAGTAGCGGTGCGTGCGGGTTTGCTGCAGCTTTCAATAAAGCGTTCGGAGGGTCTATGTGCGCGCGCGGCCCTTTCCGCCGACGCGCAATGAGGAATATACAGAAATTTCCCCGGAGGTAGCATTTCCTCCTCGCAATGGCGGCGGCGAGTCTGCGTGTATCACGCTCGGTCGATCAATTTTCGAGGCATATTCGGATAAAGCGTGAAATCGATACTAGCGCGCGCGTTTCGACAGAACGTAGCGAGAGCAAAGCCGATGTTTTAGTCCAAAATACCGCGCCACGAAACAAAGGAAGTTTCCAAGAAGGAGAGACGAGGAAAGGGAAGGGGAGCGCGCGAGACATACGGCAATTGATTTTCACGAAGTTACGAAGGAAGATCAAACGAGGGAAACTTCGATACTGCCGATCAATCTCGAGTCGTTTCTCCCGACGCAGTGTGCCAACGAGGATCAAGTATTTCTTTACTCTCCAAAATCACTGTTTCGTGAACGCCGTTTTTCTGTTTTTTTCCTTTTTATCTTGACTTATCGCAGAAATTTTCGTTGTTTCAAGCAGGCGCGAAAATCAGAAATGTCGCCGAGAGCGAGTGTTGCAAAAAAAAAAAAAAAAAAAAATAAAAGAAAAGACTCAATAGAAGACAAATCTTATCTCAAGAGAGTCGCAATTTCTCGTTAAAATATATTTACTCGGCGAACGAAAGTAAAATAAAATTGCAAGAAGTTGCTGGCGCAAGCGTTCGCGAAAAGGTATAACACGCTGCTTTTTGGCCGATGGCTCGGCGCGCACGTTCTCGCCGATTATCCTTTCCGATTTCAGTTCGACGTGGCTTAACGAGACCGATCGTCGACGGTTATGACCGTGCGATCGTTGAAAATAGGGAACGTGGGGGCGATTGCCATTACACTCAGATGTAGGCGATATGTAAGACGGAGAGACGTAAAACTATCCGAAGTCCATTTCTCCAGAACTTAGTTAACCGCCCTCCTTTTGGAAGTTTCAACGGCCTCGCGCGCACCCGCGAAAGTAATCTTCCGGCCGTTTCCACTATTCCGCCCAATAAAGTTCGCACCCCAGTTTTGAATTTAGTTGGATAGTTTCGTCGGG
>NW_018025846.1:0-1909 GCF_002006095.1 Pseudomyrmex gracilis
AAACGCCAGTATCAATTGTGCCATATCATACATTAATTAACTAATGGCACTAAACAAAACAATGATGCATCGACGGCACCAAAATAAACGTTATATTCGATATAACGCGATGTTGATTTATTGTCCTTTTTTGCATTTGCCACCGAAGGGACAAGGTTTACGATTTGCACATTCAAACGTACGACTTTGAATCGTCGGCGAATTCAATCGACGAAGAGTATCTCTTGCTTAGTTGTAAACTTGAAACAAACCGTAGATCTTTCGTTCGCTTAAAGCAAACGGAGCGAGCGTCACATCGGACCTTTTACCCACGAGCTACGGTAAAAATAAAAACACAAAAATAAGCATTTTTGTTTAAAGCGCGTTACGTTAGATCGCGTGTATCTAACGAATCTACAAATCCACGTAACTGCAATAACGCAAGAATGCGTTGAAAGTGTTGCTACGCTCAAAGCGGCACTGGCAACAACGCAACAAGACCGCGTTTTTCGACAACGACTACAAACGCGATTGCGCGGATTCCGAACTTCATTTGGTAAGTGCGTCGTCGAAGCAAACGGAAGAACCGNGAAATTTGCGTTTGACTCGGTGTACCACAATCAAGTGGACTACACCAATCGCGCGAATCGCGTCGATTTATCGAAACGCACCGATCGCGCAGATTGTCTCGATTGTTTGGATTGAATCAATCGCGCGTCAATTTGNGACGACTACGGTAATTATTTATTAGACATCGACGTCGGTGGTCCGTTTGGTCACGATGCGACAAAACGTTTCGAGACGACAATGTTTCAACGGACAACGCTTTGAACGACGAGCATTGAAACGTTCTGCCAAAGTGCGACGTGAAGCTATTGAGCGCCACTCGCGCGAAAGTGTCACTACCACCGTACAAATACGCTAGCGTGCCTATGTTGATAACGGTGCAACGAGAGCGTCCCGTGATCGATTCGTTTACTGAGAAAGGCGGTACATTGAAGAACATTTTGCAATCGAGCAAGAGCTACTTGTATTATCTGACTACTTATCCGTTAAAAAACCACATTTTGCGGTTACAATCAACTCGTGCCGTATATGCGTGAAAACGCGATACGCTTCCCGCGTCACCACGTTTGTTCGTTATTTGGTTTTGACNAAACGCGCGATCAGAACTTTGTACGGTTCTGACCAAATGACAACGGATTCACGTATTGGTCGGGCAAACGCGTGCTTTGACGTACTGTTCAACTTTGATTGTATTAAAACACAATATGTGTATTCACAACGGTAGCGTTGTAATTGTATCGCAAATATACATTACCGAATCAAACAAGAGCAACGATTCCATCAAGTTTGCTTGATCTTGCAAGATTATGCGCAAGATATTCGCATTTATCCGGTTGAAGTTTTAATCCNACTTGTCTGAGTCTTTCAAATAGTATTTTTAAATTTGTATTGTGTTCCTCTATCGTCTTTCCGTATACTATTATGTCGTCAATATAAACAAAACAATTATTTCCGACTAAGCTTTTTAATCCCTTGTTCATCATACGTTAAAATGGTGGCGGTGCGTTTTTTAAACCGAAGGGCATGCGCGTATATTTGTAGTGTCCGTTCGAAGTTAAAAAAGCCGTTTTTGGAATATCATTTGGATTCATGCCGATTTGATGAAAATCCGACGCTAAGTCAAAAGCTGAAAAGTAACGCGCGTTTCCTGATTGATCTAAAATTTCATTGATATTCGGAAGGGGATAAGCATCTTGAATAGTTTTTTCATTAAGTTTTCTATACTTTATAACTAATCTCCTTTTAGTTTTTCTTGATGCGTCTTGTTTTTTTGATACCACCCACAGCGGTGAATTGTAAGGTGAATCTGACTATATTTTTTTACAAATACAGAATGTGTGATATCTCGAAAAACTTACCTTTT
>NW_018025847.1:0-1871 GCF_002006095.1 Pseudomyrmex gracilis
CTTTCACCTTCTTCATGCACTTGCTGTCGCCCACTCGAGTCGCGTACATCTTCGCGCGCAAACCCACAAACTCCGTCAACAACAGCACCGTTGTTTTCATCCTTCATAAGTCCCGGTACCTTCTTGTTTGCGCGAGGCATGTTGTATGGATTGTCCGCTGGATAGTCGCTCGTATCAAAACGAGCGATATCGCGCTTCATATCCTCATACACATCCTCGCACTTTATGTGGTTTATATTAAACTATCGGTATTGGTGTAGAGGATCTTGCAATCGTAACCATACAACGGTGCCATGTAGTCGTAATGGAATTCGTATAGACAGGTCTTCGATATGTCGAGTATGCACATACCGACGTACAACGGTTTGTTGAATAAAACTTCCAGACGACGCAGTTCTATGGCCACTAAATCTTCAGCGAACACGCTGCGGCTGTGGAAGTTTGGTTTTGCAATAACCGCCTCCGCACCGCATTGTCCTTTCCATTTTGTAACGAGTCGTACGTCGGTGTACTTGCGCACGTTCTCCATCGTCTTGCTAAACACCGCGTTGTTCATGAGTTTGTAAAGGTTCTTTGCAAACTCGTTGGTGGCGTTCGCGCGGAATCGGGTATTCAGTTCGATGTATCCGCGCAGTCAAGGCAATTGCGAGAACCGCAGTACTTGATGTATTCGCGTCAGGCGTAGCCCGTGTCGCAGACACTGTTGCAGGTTGAGGTAGTGAATCACGTATCGCTTCTTGTTGAACACTGTAGCAAGCAGTTTGACGTGATTCTTTCCATGTTTACCAGGCGGCTCCTCACGCGTTGGACAAAAGGGTAGATCTCTGTGCGCGTCGTGCAGTTCTTTCGGATACGTCAGATCGACCTCGAGTATGTAGCCAACGTTGTTGACCGCCGCTATCGTTGTCACATCGAACTCGTACGCGTTCTCCACCCACGCAAAGTTGCCATATGGAAGCGGTTGACACATCGCCCATCCGTAAACATTGTTAACGTCGTAGTACATCAGATACGACAACGGTTCGGATGGGTCATACGATTGCGCGTACCTGTTGTTGGCGCGGGCGTATCTGTTTGAACATTGACTCAAACCGCCGCGTATGCCGCGTTCCACGAACATCACCATGTCGATGTCAGTCAGCAGCTCGAACGTCACACGAGTGTACTTCAACATGGCGTCCCATGTATATCCCGGCAGCGTGTAGTAGTGCGCGGGATCCAGTCCGTAACTCGCGAGGCACTCGCGACGAAAGTTTTCGAATACATCGGCCAGCAAAAGTACGTCTGTCTTCAGATACAGGTCGCTGTAAGATCTCAAATTGTCGATGTTGAATCGTCGCCAGACGTTCGTCGCGTGCGCGTACTCGCTCTCCGTCACAGTCTCACCGGTCAGCGAACTGTAAAACGCCTCGCGCGGTGGCAGACTGGTTTCCAACAATTTGTCGACGCTGTCCACATATTCGTATGGAAACACACCTTTTCGCGTGAGCAGTTCGAAGTCCTCGATGGAGAGATCGCTGAATTCCGTTCGAGTCACTCGCAGTTTGCTCTTGTCGAGATAGGACGCGAGCTTTTCTAAGCTTGTGCTCAGAAATTTGTACGAATCAATGAACCGCAGTTGCACGCACTTCTGATTATCTTCATCTCGAGTACTGCTCACATGTTTCGTGAACGATATGTAGGTCTCTTTTGTCACGGGCAGCATGTTGATCTCACCTTCAAAAGCGGTGGCCACATCCTTGATAATAAAATGCGCGTCGTATCCCGACAAGTTGTGGAACACAACGGGAACAACGTAGACCTGTTTGTAATTCAGATTGCACGCAAAGTGCGCGGGTCCTCTGAAGCGTCCCGTCAGATGACAATGATCG
>NW_018025848.1:0-1847 GCF_002006095.1 Pseudomyrmex gracilis
GTTGTTTTGCATAATTTTTTTATCATTTAAAATGTGTTTCCGTGCATTTTTTCTTCATAAATATGTAAATCTTATATTTTGCAACTCAACTATCGCGAAAACTTGAATTTTTTGAAATTGTGACATGTGTCGTTTTTCCTTGCAACCACAGATATATTGTTACGTGACACTTTGTGTCCGTCACAAGGAAATAATTCCGGCCGGCACAGAAGGCGATGGGCTTGCGTCTTCCACGATTTAAAGGAGAGCAGCTCGTTAAGACGCGCGCGACGAGCAAAAACGCGTGTATCAGCGGAGGCGCTTGGCGCCTACAGCGTTTGCTATTTCTGATTAAGACGTTGCGATGTTTATTAATCTTTATTCATGTATTTTCAGGCTAATTTTGGCGTTTGAACGCCCCTAAATTGTGATTTTGCCGTGCAAACCGTTTGGCGGTTATTTTGTAATTCCTTTCAGCTTAGAAAGAGAGAGAGCGGCTCACGACACGTAACGTCGGTCATAAAGGAACAAAAAGGAGAGGCGATAAGAAGAGACAGCGATACAGGGGCGTAAGAGCCTCATAGGCGCGAAGCTCGAGGCGATGATGTCGACGACGGACTGGAAAACGGGGGATACCGGTACCCCGACTTTACAAAACTGGAGCGGGGCCCCCAGTGCAGAGATGCCAGTTTGCGGACGCTAGCAACATGCTGCAGCAAGTGGAGGGGACACGCACACAAGCAAGCAGCCACTCGCCGAGGCGCTGAGCGCACACGTACACGACTGTTTGCCTGTGTGCGTTTTGTCTGTGTATACCCTCTACTTGCTGAGCATGCTGCTAGCGTCCGCAAACTGGCATCTCTGCCCCAGTGGAGTTGTCAGCCCCGTCATGAGGGAGTATGGGCCCGAACGAGCATCTGCAGCAGAAATTAAGTGAAGAGGGCTGACGCGGCCAGAAAAGGGCCCGCGTAACACATTGCCGATACGCACGTGGCCGCCGTCAATCATAGAGCCGCGAAACGCAAAGTATGGTTGGCTAATCACCCGGCTGAGAAACGACATACGGCATCGAGAGCAACTTCAGAATCGGTCGAGATCATTGTTGTGCGTGCCGTGAACGCAAATTCTTCACCTCTCGTAACGACGTGTACCGTGCTGTGAGTGAGTGTCGGTAGTTAAAACCTGAAGAGGAATTTTTGGAAATATCGAACATCGAGCGAGATTAGGGGTGAGGAAGCTGCCGAAAGTCGTGTGGAGCAAAGCAGCCACGAGAGGAGGTGCCGACAAGCGTGAGTGATCGTTTGCTCTCTCTCTCGCATATTCTTCGAGCCATATTCTTCGTTTCTTTATTTGTAATATTATGCGGTCGTAGATCGAGTCCATACGACTATCGTTGGTTCGATGCTGCGCTGCATTCTTGTGCAAATTATTAGATTGTAATTTAAGAATAATATCACGGTAATTGCTGCCGGAAATAATTATATAATTGCTGCTCTCTCATCGCACCGCAGTCGCAACAATCCGGGCGAAATTCCGTTCGTTATTTGTGCGTGTTCGTTTATATCTTATTTTTTTGTATTTCGGTATCAGCGTGTTTTTTTGTGTGCCGCGTCTATATATTATTGTTGTACCGAGCGTGTAAATTCGAAACGCGAACTGGTATCTCTTGGTTTCATCTGAAAGATTCATGTGTTATTAACTGAGCTGCCGAGTGACCTTGCCGTCACGTCAAAAATATTTGTCCGGATTCTTGCTTCTAATTACGATTTTTGGAGTTGGCGTATAAACGCACGCCTGGCGCCCAACTACCGACTTTGGTGAGTAAAGAACTTTGGTTTTTTTTTGGAAACGACGTGCCAAAGTTGTGC
>NW_018025849.1:0-1903 GCF_002006095.1 Pseudomyrmex gracilis
TCTACGCGGCGGTCGTCCATTCCGTCATGCTGTACGGGGCTCCTATCTGCTACCGTGAGGTCCAGGTAGGTAGGAGATCCCGCCTCCTTGCGAAGATACAGAAGCTGGTGGCNGCCAGGNTGGTAAGTGCGTACCGCACTGTGTCGCGNAAAGCCCTCCTGGTGTTAGCGCGGATAATGCNCGTAGAAATTACGGCGCGGAAGCAGGCCCCCTGCTGGACTGGCGAACGCCAGNNCAGAAGCGGAGCGCGANGCAGTGGCAGAGTGGCGGGCGCGTCTANAAGTTGCCTCCCTTTCCGGCAAAAGGGTTTGCNAAGCTTTCGAACCGGTCTTGGACCGGTGNGTAAAGTGTCGGGAAGCAACCCTGACCTTCAGGGCCGCGCAGGTCATNTCTGTTCACGGGGTGTTCAACGCTTATCTACACCGCATAGACAAGGCTCCGTCCTTTNTCTGCAGTCATTGCGGGGAGGTGACGGTGGACACCGCGCAGCACACCCTGGCGGAGTGTCTTGCGTGGCTCGTGGAAAGGGTGAAACTCACCGCGGTAGTGGGCCTTGACTTGTCCCTGTCAGCTGTGGTTTAGCAGCTGATCGGGGACAAGGAGTGTTGGCGGGCTTTTCTCGCATTTTGCGAGACGGTAATGTCCGCCAAGGAGAGAGCCGAAAGGGTGCGGCAGAGGCAGCACCCGTAAGGGGGGGGAGTTTTTGGCNGCTGGGGTCTTGTCCCCTGGCGGTGTTGGTGCGCAGTAATGTGCGGGGTAAGGTCCCTAGTTCGTCCTCCTCCCTGACTCAGCTCTCTGATCTCTCTTTGGGGGAGGACTGGGTGGGCCGGAAGACGGCATGGGGACGTGCAGGCTGTAAGGAGGGAATGGCGAGGGCTATTCTCAACCATTNCACACAGCCTGCAAGGTCTGTGAGGGTGAGACTCGGTGTGGTCCTGATTCTCCCTTCAGTAATTGCCGGAAAACAATTACCGAGAGGTAAGCAGCTGTAAAGCTGTTTGGCGCACGAAGGGAGAATAGGAGAAGAAAGTGCCTCCGAGCAGCCANCTTCCTCCTTAGTGCGGGAAGACCACCGGGGGGTTTTAGTGGGTATACCTCCTCTTTGGAGGAAGTCCCACATAACTCGGGTTNCTTCCCCCGAAAGACTCGGGTATGCGTAATGCATTTCCTCTCAATAACAAAAAAAAAGTTGTTTGAAGGTAATAAACGGACACTACTTTTGCGATCGCGTAGTCTTGTAACGTATTATGTAAGTAACAAAACATTATGTGAGGTAGAGTTGTGACCGGGGTTAGCCGTAATTAATCGGGTACTCACGTATTTNGTCACGGTCNCCAGGTGTTTTAATGTTTCACGGGCCATCAAACACCAAGGTCCTTATCTTTTCTTTCCAGAATCCGTTAACTCGTTATGCGATATATACGAGGTTCTAGAAATCAGAATGGCGGGATGACGTCACACAAACACTTTGAATACTTGTTCTTTGCATAAAATAACTGTATTTCAACACGTATAAATACAAAACTGCGAATAAGTACAAAAGAATATTGTTACACTACGTATCTACGTGTTATTGCACGTAACGTCTGCCAAATTATCACTTGACCGTGCGGACTTGTTGAGACCTGTCTCGTGTGCTTCTTCGCACATACATCGACTGTAGTCCAATTACGTATACCTCAGTGATATTGCTATAACAACGATAACGCGCACAGCACAAAAATACTATCTTTGAATCGCCCGAGAATGATTTTACGAACATCTAAGCTGCCATGCATTCGCTCGTGTTCGCGTCTCGATTTTGACTGCGGCGTCAGCCGCCACGTTCCATCGCGCCGCCGCGCCATCTTCTCCCACCATATGTTCCTAAAGTAGCTCCTTAAGCCGAGATAATTTGGGAACA
>NW_018025850.1:0-1878 GCF_002006095.1 Pseudomyrmex gracilis
ATTGTGTTGTCTCATCTTTTATTCCTGTTCATTTGTATTCTTTTATTCTGCATGGAATCTAAAAACAGCAGAGAGATACTTTCCTCTCGACAAAGATAAAAAGTGTATGTATGATAATTATTTCTAAACTCACGGGTTACTCGTATACAATATCATATTATGATATATATATACCCAGCAAACAATTTGATTGTTGTGGATTTGTCAAAAATCGCCGGCGGAATTTAATGCCTAAACCATAGCCTACTGTGTCCTCAGTAGGATATGGTTTGGCGATTGAATCTGTCCAACATGTAAATATGCCACAACGAGACCAAAATCGTAACAGATCTGCCACTAGCAAACCGAAGCCAAAGTGAGGCACTAAATCTACATCAGGTTTGGTCATCGTCTGTTGGCGCCAAAATATCGCCAAATATAGAACATATCTGTTATCAAAACTGTCAACAGAACATTAGCAAATACAGAGCAGATCTGTCGTCAGAAACGTGGACAGATTGCTGCCAAACGCAGACCAGATCTGTTGCCTAGAATGGATTCTATTTGGAAGTGGAATTACTTACTAAAGAAAAAAAGAAACCCCATGGCATATTGCCTTGTCGGAGGGGAATTAATTCGAGATTTCACTAGAATTAATTTCTGGAGGCCTGATTCAGCTCGCCGATCAACCGATGAACTCCATTGAAAGGGACCGAACCTGAAAAAATCCTAATGTGATAGCGGGATTTGAACTCGAGTTCTCTATATTCGCAGCCCCTGCACTCAGTCCACGAAACTACTTGTGTTTCTTACTAACATATAATTATTTTTCTCTATTTATTCTCAAGCTATCCTACACATTTAATTTATTATTGATGTAAATTATTATTGTATTAAAACTATGGAAGTACAATGTACCTGCAACAATAAATAAAAATATTTTTGTTATTATTATATTAAATATAATTTAAAATACATTTTTACAACGCAAACAAATTGTTGATATATACTGATTACACTGTTCTCAACACATTTTTGAGACCTGTATATTAATAGAATTAATGTTAATTATGTATGTCATTAATATTAATTAAGTATATTAAAAAAATCGTAGAGTAATAAATTCAAATTCACATTATAGATAAAAGATAGCACTTTAATCTGGTGTAAGTAAAATTGTAAAAAAAAATTTAGTTTGGCCGCAAAAAAATGATAAATATAGCCAAAACTGCCAACTTTGATACATTCCCTTACGAAAAAGAACTACTGTCGATTACATATAAATAAAGTCAGTAATATTTATATGTCAGTAATATAAATATTACTGACTTTATTTAGTTCTTTTTTGTAAGGAAACCTTTACGAAAAAGAACTACTGCCGATTACATATAAATAAAGTCAGTAATATTTATATGTCAGTAATATAAATAGGGTTTCCTTACAAAAAAGAACTACTTGACATCACATAGCTGAAAGTTTTTTCTTAATTATTGGACAATTTATTTTTGAAATTAATTTTGCAAATATACTGCTAAGATAATTCACCATATCGTTATTCTTTTACCGAAATAGTATTTGGAAACTAATTTTGCAAACACCTACAAATATTTTATAAAAAATCAATGTTTTTACATCTACCCTTACGAAAAAGAATTACTGGCAGTAATATATTGCGGCAATTGTACAAAAGAATTACTGGCATTCTGTGTAATTGCCACTAATATTCTCAGTGATTCCTGTAATACCTAATAATATTTGATATTTGATGCTTTCGCGGTGTGTAGTTTTAACATACAAAGATGTTTTTTCGGGTTTGAACCGCGTTAGTGTCATTTTTAATACCGACGTTTCGTGAACATTACAGCTCACTTCATCAGGGTTTGAAGAGCAGCCTGATAC
>NW_018025851.1:0-1901 GCF_002006095.1 Pseudomyrmex gracilis
CGTACGCCGTTGACCTGTCGACGAACGTAAGCAAACTCGCTCGACTCCGTTGCAGCGGGATCGCCAACCTGCTGTGCGGAGACAGACAGAGAAACGACAGCTCTCTGTTACTCCACCATAGCCCGACCGTAACCGTGGGCCAGGACGTAACAATGAGCACGCAGAATCCGCAGCACATGTAACGAAAGAAAAGAATGTTGAAAAAAAACAAACAGATGAAGATGTAACTATGACAGACGAAACTTTATCATTAGAAGAGCGAAAGAAAGCAGCGGAAATTAAATTCGCTGCTTTCATAGCCGAACACAATATTTCGCTTCAAACTGCGCCAGAAATTTTAAAATTCTTTCAACAAATAGGAAAAGATATAAATGTATTGCAAAACATGACAATGAGTCGAGTGAAACGTCAAAAGATTATTTCGAACGTGTTATGTCCGATTGAAACCGATCGTGTAGTCGACATTATTCAAAATACAAAATTTACTATTTTTATAGATGAAACGTCAGACATTTCTAATCAGAAATGGATGACGTTTCTTGTTCGGTACNTTAATCCCGAAACATTAGATATTTCCTCGCAATTAGTCAAATTAATTGATATAGATGCAAAAGATTGCAGCGCGGAAAAATTATTTGATGCGTTTAAATGTGAAATGTGGAAACTTAAAATTCCGTTTTCAAATATTGTTGCTTTGTCCTGCGACAACGCNTCTGTTATGACGGGTAAATATTCTTCGTTTAAACCAAAGCTTCAGAAATTTTGCAAAAATTTATTGACATTGACATGTCCTTGTCATGCCTCTGCGCTAATTGCTTACAAAATTGCTAATTGTTAATGCCGCATCAAGTAAGATTCCAGACTATTGCGAGGAATTCGTTAAGAAAGTAGCGACTTTTATTAATAATAGTCCAAAGTGATCAGCTATTTTTGAAGAATTTAGTGATTGCTTTGAAGAAACAAACAACAAAATTCTAAAGTTGTGCGACACACGATGGCTTTCTCGACATGTATGTATTGAAAGAATTTTAAAATCTCGGGATACGATTAATAATTTTTTGACAGAAATAGTACTGAGTGATAAAACACATACTGGAGAAAAATTATTATCTGTCATGCACAAACCTGATGTAAAAGCATATTTATTATTTTTGAAATATATTTTANATTTTTTTAATTTGTTTAATGCATTTTTCCAAGCTCTGGAAACAAGCATACAAAAACTACAACCAAAATCACTCGAATTGCTAAATATTATATGTAAACATTTTTTAAATCCAGAGCTTTTACGTAATATAAATAATAATTTCGATTTTTCCAATAAAGAAAATCAAAAATCTTTAAACGAAGTAAGCTTAGGAAGTGAATGTGAAAAATATCTTGTAACATTAATCGGACAGGGACACGCAGACGTTGTTGCAAATGTTAGAGAAAATTGTTTGCAATTTTACGTGANTGCTGCCCAAAATATTTGTACAAAATTACCAATAAACGACTTATTTTTATCAAAATTAAAAGTTTTTGAATCTGACATGGCTTTATATAATAGAGAAGCTTCTTTTTATGACGTTTCTTTTGTTGCCCAAACCTTCGGTGGGTTTGACGACAATAATTTAAAAAAAGAATGGTTGGCTTTATATCAGAGTTTAACAGAAGCAGAAAAAGATTATTTTTCAACATTAAATTTTGATGACATGTGGAAACACATTTTCCTACGTTCACATAAATATCCCAATTTAAAGTCTCTTCTAAATGTCGTTAGATCGCTGCCAAATTCAAATGCCGATTCCGAAAGAATCTTTTCTCTCTTGCCAGATATAAAGACAAAAAAACGAAATAAACTTTCGTCTGTCACTGTCAATGCTACTTGCGTTATAAAATCAGCATTGAAAGCGAGAAGG
>NW_018025852.1:0-1901 GCF_002006095.1 Pseudomyrmex gracilis
TATACAAATTAAAAAATATATCAAAATTAATAAACTCACTAAAATAAAAACAAGATGAAATTTCACAACATCACCACAAAATATTAAATGTTGTAAATTATATGAAATACAAAACTGTGTACTGAAATGAAACTTGGCAACAAGTAAATATATAGAGATAACCCCCCCTATTTGAATAAAGAATTCTTTTTATACACCTCCATCTGGTATATACTGCCTGTATCGGCCTTACTTAATTTCTTTGAACCTGTCACGGGCGATTGATTGATTATTGAATAAAAAATGTTAATAGAGTGGCATCTAAATACAATTGGCTAAAGTTAATTAACCTTTGGACCTCACGTAACCGTTTTTCTTCCTGTCATCCTCCGATTAATCGCCAAGTTCCGTTCCGAGTAATTTAGATTCGTATCTAAGACTCAAAAGGGAACCGACGAGCGAGAAGCCATTGAACAAGCAATAGCGAGAACCTCTCGTTGGCTTGTTTACGACACCAAAATCTTGCTCGTCCCGCGCACTTGACGCTTATATCTCTCTGGGTCATTGTGCCTAGAGTAGACACGCAAAATGTCATGTGTCAGTTACGTCACTCTTCAAGGGCCCGACAATTACCGGCCCAGGACGTAACACTATCTACTGGCAGGTAGTGACGTGCTCAGCAAATTTGCGTAGGTGGAACCGTTGCGAGACAAAACAGGTGCTCAAATCTTTCGCGCGTTTTAACGCGTGCTCTCGACAAGTGCCGGACGACGGTCCGTATATCTGCAAACCAACAAAGATAAAGAATTTATCGCGCATCCGTTGCAATTGTTTTTCAAGGAAAAAGTAATTCGGTTCCGTGTGGCGCGTAATCCCGACGTTAAAGCAGACGTGATCGAGCGTTTCAATAAAACGTTAAAAGAGCGCATGTGGCGTTACTTCACGCACAAAACCACGAAATGTTACTTTGATGTCGTGCAAGATATCGTGCACGCGTACAACTATACGCCTCACTCTTCTATACGCATAAAACCAGTGGACGTTACGACGGAAAAACGCGAATATTGCGCGCAAAAACACGTGGCATCGCTGGAAAAAACAGCGAGTTGAAGCGAATGCAGCTAAATACTCCGTCGGCGATTTCGTACGTGTCAGTAGAGCGAAAACCGCTTTTTAGAAAGGATACAAAGCCAAAAAGCGAAGAGATATTTCGAATTCATCGTGTTCTTGAGTGGCGAAATCCGCGCGTTTCCAAAATGAGTGATCTAGCGGATGAGGTTATAGACGGAATTTTCTACGAGCAAGAACTGTCTTCTGTTGTTAAAAACCTACAAGAAGAAACTTTCATCGCTGATCGGGTGATAAAGAGCAAAGGACGGAGACGTAATAGGCACCTGCTAGTCAGTTGGCAGGGTTATCCATCTAAATTCGACTCGTGAATCCCGGCTTTGAGTCTAACAACGCTTTCACAACAAGGCAATGACAATGATGGCGACAATGATGATGACAATGGAGAAACACTTTTTCGTAGTTTTTCCGGGCAATAGCAGTATGCTTTACTTTCCGCACAACACCACATTGTATTTTACTACGGAATTATTTTACCGTATAACTTTGCAGGGAAATTGGGAAGTTGCTCTTACCGAAATTCAGTTTCCTTCTAGTTTTTTACATTTACGCGCGGATGAAGCTCTGATAACGCTTGCAAATATCTTTCCTAACAAAGATGTTTTGTCAGTTAACATTCCAATATCATCAGAGATAGATAGATAGATAGATAGATAATGTTTTATTGGCTCCCCTTAAGGTTACAATTTTCATACACAATACACAAAAGCCTTATAACTAACTTACAGCTATTCTCGCAACTTAACACTAACTTAAACCTAATTGACTCCAACATACACACACACGTCTATCCC
>NW_018025853.1:0-1899 GCF_002006095.1 Pseudomyrmex gracilis
AAGAATTGAGATTTTCAATTCAAAAAATACTTGTAAAAATTTATAAGTATAGTTCGTTACATGTATATATATATATATATGTACACGCTTAGTTTCCGCACAAACATCCTGCGTAAAGCTCGTATCGGCCTTATATTTCTGTTGTCATTTAATTTGATTGGCGCTTCTTCGAAATGGTTACCCTCGCTATAAATAATTTTTTGTTTTCATCGTAGACTATGATCTTTTTTCCCAATTGCTGAGAAATTGCTTCTAATTTTTGATCGGATGTACCTTTAAACGGAGCGTGATATTAAATTACGATTTGACACGGTGGTAACCGTGTTTGAGAAATTTTGTTCACAGCGATTCTTTCACACAGTTCGGTGAATTTTTAGCTCAGTTCTAATTGCGTCTCGCATTCGCCGGTGTCGCGAACTCTGATTATTTTTTATTTTGCAACTCGATGAAGAATCATATCTCGCGCAGATAAAACGGACGGCGCGCGCGGCGGCGTCTCGAAAATTTATAAGCACATGTCAAAAAGTTGATTTTCCTAATGGCGACTAATTCGCGCTCGAAGAGGTTGACGGTTATCTCGTTATGTGCCATCTGTGTGTTACGACGGAGCGAGAAAACTCTCTCTCTCTCTCTCTTTCTCGCTCCGCGGATGTCGAGTAAGATTAATCGATTTCAGGACGAGCTTAACGCCGAGGATATTTTTGCGCTTCTCGCAGAAACTTGAATGTGTACCCAACTCGGGCGAGTTAATGAAGCACGGGTAACTTCAATGATTTCATCCGAATGATCGAGTATTGACCGGCTTATCTCTCTCGACGTTCGATAAAAGCACTATGTAATTGCTTATTACGGAAATGTGAAAAAATACTAAATAGTTGTTTTTACATCTCCACACACACGCGCGTGCGCGCGCGCGCTGCTGCGAAAATAATATTAATCACCGAGCGCCCGTTGTGTGCAACGCGCGCTAATCGAAATGAAATGCTGGCGCGCACACACAATCGGATTTTCTGATTATTTTATTACACGAAATCGCGGTATCTGTGTAACATGCTCGTTTATTGTGATTTTTCGAATAAGGTTTTTTGATTAAATTAAATCACCATGCAATCCGATTTGCAATATTTCGATTCCATTCTCGCATTTTCGAACCACAAAGCTGAGAGTTGCGGTTTTGCGTGGTTCATATTATCTGGATTAAAATCTCGTGAAATTAAACCCCGTAAATTTCCCTCGCGCGCGTAGCGTCTTAACGAAAAATCGGAGAGACCTTTGTAACGTCAAATCGGTCAAATATTATTACGCGTTTTGTACACAGATTTATTTATTTTCCAGTGCTCGTCTTCTTGTTAAAATGTTGTTTCTCAAAATTGCCACAAATATTCCGATCAACATTTCATGGCTATTACCCTCAGACGTTTGTTGACACACAATGTCAATATAGCTTCGGGATAATATCGCGTTTTGCAACGTAATTTAGAAAGATTCAACGTGCGCGCAATTTCGAGTAACGTTCCCGTCGACCACGGGGCAACCGATCTCGGAAGTGTTGCATCGCATAATTTGCAAAATTCAGCATAATACACCGCCACTGCTTTCATGTTCTCTCTCTCTCTCTCTCTTTCGCGAGGTGAAGACGTAAAAGCTTATCGCGCGCTTGCCGCCGTAAGAGAGAGAGATGAGGAAATGCTTGTTTTCGTTAGTCACCGTTATTTTCAACGCGCGAGCGAGCGAGCGAGCGAGCTGCGCGATGTAACGCCGATGCACTGCACTATGCCGTACAAATGCACCGTTGCCTGTCTGCCTGCTGGGTATGTATTGGAGCGCGTATGCGCGCACATGCGCTAGTGTATGTGTATACTATATATTATATATATATATATATATATATATATATAT
>NW_018025854.1:0-1899 GCF_002006095.1 Pseudomyrmex gracilis
AAGTAAAAAACTATTATATAAAAAATATATTTATATTTTATTCTATAAAGAATATTGTTTCTATTAAAAATATATTTAATATATATTTAATATGTAAATTGCACAAATTGTTTATTATAATCTGTATTTTGTATTTTGCAGGCACCACCAAATAGTGGTTCCATATACTATAATTATAAAGGACGACACAGCCTCATTCTTCTTGGAATAAGCGATGCTAATTGTTGTTTTATTGTCGTGGATATCGGTGGTGAAGNAAGACAATGTGATAGTACAATATTTCAGAATAGTGAGATAGGTAAGCGATTCTTCAATGGATCGCTTCAACTACCTGAGGCAAAATATGTTATAAATAGTAATATAAAATTGCCGTATGTATTAGTCGCAGATGATGCATTCCCGTTAACGACATTTATGATGAGGCCATACTTGCGAAAGAATCTCGACATAAAAAAAAAGATTTTTAATTATAGATTAAGTCGTGCTAGACGATCAATAGAATGCGCGTTTGGAATACTCGCTGCTCGATGGAGGATATACGGAAAACCGATAATTGCTTCTGTATCTACAGTTCGAAAGATTATTCAGGCGACAACTGCTTTACATAATTATATAATGATTATCGAAAGAAATTCAAATGTGACACAAACACATTATTCAAATTTTACTGCACAAGACCAAGCAATAATATCTGATGGTTTGAGAAATCTANCGAAAGATCGTTCTTCTAATTCTGCTACAGCTAGAAAAATTAGAGAAGATTTTACAAATTTTTTTAATGATATTAGCGCGTTGTCCTGGCAATGGGATAAAGTGCTTAATAATAATTTTTAAATATAATGATTAATGTAAAAAACAGATAATCAAAAACATTTACATAAACTGTAGCACGACTTTATCTATAATTAAACATTTACATATTGCACAATTTACAAGTAACTTAATTAGATTCAGTGCAATCATAAAATAAAATTACAATAAACTATATAATACTGCATAGTAACTGTATAGTAACGGATCAACTGTATAAAAATTTAAAAATAAACAAAATAATAAATAAACCAAGTTATCTTATTCATTAGTTATTAGAACATCGTTCTTCAACTGCCATAAGTTCGCGTAACCATTGAATTTCTAATTGAGTTCTTTCTCGGTAAGGTAAACGACGAAGACCTTCACCTAATCTAAGCAATATTCCGTCGATTGCATCTGGCTGCTTTAATGGGTAACATAAAGCTTCTAATAAGCTTTCCTGTATCTTCTTTTCGTTTTCAGTACTATTAAAACGCTCTATAAAAACAAAAATAAGATATAGTTTCTATCAGATAAATATTAAGCAGATAAATTACTTCATATTGTGAATTACTTCGTTTATTCTTTGATACACTGGATGAATTGGCATTTGATGCAACCGTATTTGAAGAAAAAAGATAAGATGCAGATATCGGTTCGTTGTGCGTCAGTTTTGACGTTGTTGACTGTTGCGATGTTTCGGGTGAACTCACATCTAAATTGATTATCGAATCAGAACAGTTCTGTTGCGATGTTTCGGGTGAACTCACGTCTAAATTGATTATCGAATCAGAACAGTTGCTGTCAAATAAAGAATGATCTGATGCTGACGTACTAGGCAGTGATGCTGGTTCAAATGGTAAAGAGTTGATGGTGCTAAATAAATAAAATAACATATATATTTAACTACATATGTCAAAATTGCTGTATTATTCATTATTATTATATAAATTATTATATGCATTATTATGCAAATGTTGCTTANGTTTCTGTGGCTAATGTTATTTCCAAAAACTGCATCCGTTCAAAAAAGCGAAAAGAAGTTTGCCTCAATTTTTTTGCAGAAGCTGTGTCGGATCCACTTGGAACATATGCTTTTATTTTTTT
>NW_018025855.1:0-1864 GCF_002006095.1 Pseudomyrmex gracilis
ACTGGCTGAAAAGGGAGCACAGGATCTCTTGGGAGATACTGAAGAGCTGCCGCCAAGCTAAGGCCTTGATAACTCAGCCAGTGCCAGGTAGGACAAAGGAACTACTGACAATGAGTAAGTACAGACAAAGACTGTGTATCGGTCTTTTCACAGAGCATTGGGCCTTCAAGGCACATCTATTCAACTTAGGCTTAGTTAAGAAGAGTAATTGTAGATTCTGCGGCGAGGAAAGAGAGGACAGCGTGCACATATTGTGTCGCTGCCCGTCTCTAACACTCAAGAGATTCAGATCCTTGAGCTCCATGTTTGTGGAAAAAATGAAAATAAATAAAATCGGCCATCTGTGTAGCCTGGCAGCAAATGCCGGGTTTTAGCAGCTTGGTCGATAAAGAACTAGCGGGAGTCGCAGAAGATCTTATAGATTTAGGTGACAATAGGGTCTCACAAACTCCCCGCTCCTTATTATCTATCTATCTATCTATCTATCTAACGTGTTTAGGATAGTGCCATTACCGGTGCACGACCACGATAACGTGTTACGGTAGCTCAGATCAAAAATCAGATGATCACGGTAGATGCAAACAGGCAGACGTACTCAGTTGTAACGAGAAGTCAGTTAGATCGGTGCGAACATGTAAAAAACAATTACGTATGTGATAACGTCGAGTCAGTGTACAAAGTACACAAGAATGCATCTTGCGAAGTGCAAGCTTATGTTAGCGAGTCAGGAGACTTTTCAAACTGTAAGGAAGAAACGGTGGTGACAAATCACACANTATGGATAAATTTAGAATCTATGCGTGTATGATTGTATACGACCCTGAAAAGCAAGTCAGTGCTGGTTTCCTGCGAAAATCAACAGGAACAAAGTGAGGTCGTGGACGGAGTTGGAGAGATAGAATTGGCGGAATACTGCAAGTTGATAACTTCAAGCATATTGATTCACACGAATAAAGTAATAAACAATGTACAGATCAATACGTATTTGCCGCGGTTCAACCTATCGAAAGTCAAGGCAGTAAGTCGCGTGGCTAAGAGCAAACCGCTAAAAATAGAAAGTGTGACAGAAAATAAGACGCAATTAAAAAAGTTGCGGGCGGAAGTAACGTAATTAACGGATGAAATGAATAAAAGTACCGATTCGTTTTACGAAAATCCGCACTTTATCTACCCAAGGACGTCAAGCGTTACAGTAATAGTAATAATCATAGGAGTAATCGTTTATAAGTTAATCAACAATAAAGAACAAAAAAAGTTAGCACGTGTCGTTGTAGAGTTACTCAGTGCGGAACGGCGAAAAAGACAGAAAAATGCTCGTGCACAAAACATAGAAACGGCAGCGTTGTAAGTATCAAATAGTGTCGTAATTATAACCGAATATTGTAAAATAGTAATGATTGTAGTCAGGTATTGTAAGGTTGTAACAAGTTTTGTAATAGAAAATGTCGGTTGCATACATTTTCCTTTTTCCCGGAAAGAAGGGAAATGTTGTGCAGCAGTTTTTAAAATAGAATTAAGTAAAGTGAAGCCACTGAGCAATGTGATGAAACATCACTGTCATTGCTCAATAGTTAGGTTGCAGGGCAACAGCAGTTTTAGGAAGAACTGCTGGTTGTCACAGGGTGCGACACATTGCCGCATTGTCCGAAGTGCAACCCGCCATGTGTCGAAACCAGCACCGGTAACTAGCACGGCCGTTGCTAGAACCGGTGAGCCTGCTGAATCGGGTGACGTCCATTTGACCACGGTACAATTGGACACAGTACGATTGCACACGTAATATTGGACACGTACGATTAGACACGGTACGATTGACCACAGTACGATTGGACACCGCAAGAATAGCACACCGTACGATTCGACA
>NW_018025856.1:0-1894 GCF_002006095.1 Pseudomyrmex gracilis
TAAAAATGTACAACGCCTTACCAGCGGAAATAAAAAGTGAAGAAAGACTCGAATCATTTAAAAGAATGTTAAAAACATATGTTATAGCAAATGTTTGTTAAAACTGTATTTAAAATAGCTGAGAAAGCTAAATAAAGATCAATCAATCACACAATCAATCAAGTCCCAGGATTTCTACGGGAACTATCCGTCGCCATGTCTGCGCCCAGTTTACGAGAGGCTGCACTTACCTCTCTTAACAACGGTGGTCCAGTTCAATTCCACCGCTGCTCTTTCTTTCTCCCTCTCGCGGGCCAGTCTCGTCCCCACTGCAGCCCCGCTCGGTCGGGTCTGGACCCTAGGTTCAGAACGGTCCACATTTTTTCGGCTCGGCTCCAGGAGCCCAGCTATATGCCGGAGCATGCTTCCCATCCTGAGCACCTCACGCTCCAGGGCAGATATACGGTCAGCCATTTCCGACCTTCCGTCCTTTTTGCCCCCCCTTCCCCAGTAGAGGTCCTTTCAGCTTTACGCTGGTGGCCCGCCGGAAGCTGGATAGTTCCAGGGGGGAACGTCGTGACCAAGGTTACAACGGGGAAAAGATTTGCTTGTACAGCGGTATTCTTAGTTTTTCTGCGCTGGGGGAAAGGAGCCTCAATTGGCACTTTTCTGGCGTCCCGTAGCTCAGCCTCCAGCTTCATATTCTCCCGGCGGAGAGTAATCACATCATTAGTGAGCTCGATTACGCGTTCATTTTGCCCTTCTCGGCCTCCCTCCTCCTCAACGCGCTCTCTGTAGGCCACAACCGCCTCTTTCACAGAGCCAGCTATGGCCTTAAACAGTTTACTATAGCCTCCTTTGAGGTTTCCACACTTAGCCGTGTGCACCTCAAGGGAGGTCATGGCAGACATAATATTGGCTATAATTTCAGGCCCCGTGAGCACGGAGAAATCCTCAATGTCTGAGAACTCCTCCACTTCACTCCCCGTTTCGATCCCAAGCCTCCTACGGGCTTCCTCTACTTGTTTTTGCGACCTTGACTTAGACTTTTTAGCTTTCGTTTTTGAGCCTTTAGTCGAGGTCGAAGCCCCACGGTCCATGCACGCCAGTGGACTTGAAGGTGGACGGCCTCCCAGAGATCGAATGGCGTCGCGTCAGGGATTGGGCCAAGGTCCCATTATCCGCACCATTCTTGTCAGACTCTGGGCGGTGAAAGCCACTGCGAGTGTTGTCATCGTCAGATGACAACATAATACTGTCTGACGGATCGATTGTCAGAGCACTCGCAGCCGCTGTCAGCGATCCCGTCGGCGTAGCAGATGAATCCACCCCTCGCCGTTCTTCAGCCACATCTGCAGTAGCATGTAAGACTGTGGCGCCTGCATCGCACGGCACAGCCAACCCCTCAAAGGATAACGACGGTACGGGGGCAGGGTCGGAACCCCCGAGCCGCCGAAACCTGAGCGTCCGTTCGCTCTGATCCGGTACGACCTCTTCTTTATTTTGTTGCTGCTCCATCATTTTCTTTTAATGGGTGGTTTAATTTCGAAGTTTTCCTTCTTCTAGGACGGTTCCCGGCCAAAGGTAACGAGCCCGTCCTGCCCGGGTTTGAAATCAGGGTTGTCCTTCCCCTAGTCCAATGGCCGACCCGCTAGCGCCTCTTGAGGCTGGACGCCCCGGATTTGTAGTCAGGGTTAACTCCCCTAGTCCGATTGCGCCGTGGCTGACGGGGTCAGACGCCCCGGATTTGTACTCAGAGTTGTTCTCTTTTATCCCTTCTTCTTCTTCTTTGCTTCTATGGCTCACGCCCCTGCGAGAGAGGAGCAAACGCCAGTCTACTGATATACATTCTCAGAACGAATGTGGGGGGGGGGGAGATGTGCAGTTTTTACCTACTACCACGCGATACACGGCC
>NW_018025857.1:0-1893 GCF_002006095.1 Pseudomyrmex gracilis
GAGTTTAGTTGGGGCTACCGCGAAATTGTGGCCTTTGGCCAAGGATGAGAACGTTTCGGCAGAAAAGGTTTTATTGGACAGATTTTTTACCGTATTTAGTAGTGGACGGATGGTAGTTTCCTGTGGTGCTAACTTTTGATATTTGTATGATAATGTAAGTTTTCTTTTGCTGCTCCAAAATTTAATAGAGCTTTCTTTTTAAATCGGCTCAAAAATTTGAGAATATACTGTATTCGCGTTAACAAGGCTTCTTTTTTTGTTTGATGACTCTGAAAGAATCTCTGCCACATGGCCAGGAATTACGTTGACGCTCTTGTTCCGCGGGTTTGTTTTTCTTTATATTACATGAAGCACAATTACGCGGAAAACCGGAACGATATAGTGACAAATAGATATTTGTATTTGTTTTAAAAAATTGATTTCTCTTAATTCACTGCAATTTTTATTACTATGCTTATTTTTTCAGTTTATCTATTGAATACAAACATTTTGATCAGTAAATATTGTTAAAAATTGATATTTTATAATTTTCCGGTACGCTTTTCCGCACAATATATACTCTATGTAATATAAGGTAATCAAAACAGACGGAACGGAACGCGCGGAAACACAGAAATCTAGTAAAGTCTAGTTACTTTTGACTTCCGCGTTTCTTCGCTTCATGTACAGACGGCGTCAAAAATTCGCTGAGTAGGCGCAGGGATCGGAGAGCAAGCGGGGCGATTGCTCTCGTAGCGCCAGCGAGCGCCGTACCAACTAAATAGTAGCAATTGGTTGTTCGCAACTACGTCGTGTCGATAATGTAACTACTCTTCTTTTCAATTTTCTTCTCAAAACGTAAAACTATTGGTCATTTACTAAATATCTAACGTTAACAACTGAAATGGGATGCTTTCCAACTACGTAGAGGCGACACTATGTAACACTGTGTCCACTAGTGTGAGTGAGACACACTGATATGCTCTTTTACAGTTTCGCCTGTGTACGTAGTTGGAAAGCACCCATGTATATGTATATATGTGTGTAATAAATAAAATTATAATGTCTCCGGTATATGGAAAAAACGTATATTGTAAAAGTCTCGTTTGAAAACTTATATACTATTTATATATAGCCACTAAATAAATACAATTTATATTAGATTATTATTATATTATATTATATCTATATATATTTTGTGTATACAATTATATGTTACGTCCTGGCCCACGGTTACGGTCGGATTATGGTAGAGTAAGAGAGAGCTGTCGTTTCTCTATCTCCGCACAGCAGGTTGGCGATCCCGCTGCGGCAGAGTCGAGCGAGTTTGTGTGCTCTTACGGACAGGTCAACGGCGTATGCCGATCTTACTCTATCCTATGAGGCCCCGCTCGTCGGTCTCTTTTTAAGTCTAGAGATTTAACTCTACGAACTAAGGACGAGACCGTGCGATCAATTGAGGGTGTGGAGNATGAGAGGTCGATTTAATTAAACTGATCAGATATAAAACATATTAATTTATTCATTAAGAGGGGTTTTTGTTACAATTTTTTAGTTAAGTGTGTGGTCGTGCGGATGAATGTAATGTCGCGAATCTTACAACTGATCGGAGGGTCATCGCTCGGAGGCGGGGCAGAGGAAAGAATGTATACATACGTGTGAATGTGTGTCGCGAGGGCGTGTGAAGGGGACCTCCGGCGGGGTTTTACAAATGTAAATGTGCACGTGTAAGACGCCGATTCGTGGTCTAGCTATAGAAATCATTCTAGATCTATTTCTATTATTTCATGGATTTTAGCGGAACTGGGGGGAAATATGGAATAAAAATGACGGACTGAGACTAACCCGAGTAGAAAATGATTAAGGTTTGCCTGCATTTTGCTCCGGGCGCAATCAGGTAATGTCATGGCTTGC
>NW_018025858.1:0-1892 GCF_002006095.1 Pseudomyrmex gracilis
TTTGCAAATCTGATTTCAGATTCGTGATCAGCAACCCTAAAAACCCTCGTAAACTTAATTTGGTGCAAATTGGTTGACTAAAATTTTTGTCCGCCATCTTCGTTCGCCATCTTGAAAATTTTAAAACAGCCAAGGTTATATCTGAATGTAAAATTTTTCGCTTTTTCATTTTCCGGTGTCAAAAAGGGAGGTTTCCGTTTTAAAAAAACCACTTCCGGTTGAAGTAACCCACTTTCGGTCAAAATCAAAAGTTGAAAGGTACGCCATTTTGGTAACCCCTCGAAACCTTACAACTTTTATATGAAACTTTTTTCGATTCCTGGCCACACAAACGAGTTATTGGGGGTGATAGATTCAGATGACTCACCCTGTATAACTTAGATTATGCATGTACACAATATTTATCGTTTATTAATACATAATTGAATTTTTCTAAACAGATATGAAAAGCGATTAAGTATTATGGCCAAACTGCATTCTCCTAATAGAATCAATTAAAATTTCACTAATTGATTCAGTGATAATATCACTGATTTGCAGTGAAAAAATGCCTCTCTTAAAGTTAGGTGTCAGTAACAGATTAGTTTTACTAGGAAATAGTTAAAACTTCGCTGATTTACTTAGTAACAAATAGTTTTATTTAGAATTAGTAACAATATCACTGAATGCTATTAACATATTAGTTTTAAAGTAATTGATTGTGAAAGTTTCAATGGCTAAATTGATAGAGTGCCCGCTTGGTAATTAGAGGGTTCCAGGTTCCAGGTTCGAATCCAGTTTGATGATTTCTAACACAATGGATTTTTTCTACAAGGTAATACTAAGACATAGAAAATAACCAAGAAAACTTATTCGAGAACATAAATGAAGAATCTAAGTCATTTTTTTATATTATAAATGTCAGTTTGCTATCAAATCGTGTTGCGCAGATCTTGCTTCATATTTGGCGTCAATTTGGTCTCAAGTTATGTTATCAAGCTTTGCTCGGTTTTTGGTAGCAATTTGCTGTTACTTTTTGTCGACAAGCTTTGGCAACAAAATTGAAGCCTAATGCGGACACAGTTGATGCCAATTTGCTGAATATTTTTGCTTGAAATTGTTAACAGTTTGCTGGCAAATTGCGAACAAATTGTTTACTGGGTTTCTTTTAAGTTCATGCACATCATTGCATAGATAGTTGTCTAAGACTTCCTTGCAAAATCAATCATTTTCTGTATAAGAAAAATAACTTTCCAATAATTATTATGTTCTGAATTTTTCTGCAGCTCTAAATAGGTTGTCTTTCAAATACACACTTTCTCAAGAAGTATATATTTAAACGTATGAGTTATACTTTTTGAGAAGAGATATTGAACATATAAAAAATATATATTATTTAGAACTACTAAGAGGTTTATAATAATAATAATCTTTTGAATGTATTCTGAACATTTCATTAGCATATACATCGAATATTCTTTTTACATGCTCCGAATATACCGTTAATATACTAATAATATTCTATGAACATTTATCAAAAACATTCGTTGAACCTTCTGTAGTATATACAAAACAGTCTCATTCGTACGTTCCGGGCGCATGCATTGAACATACTTTATAATTGTAAGAATGTTCTACGAATATTCGATTATTTTTTACAGAACGTTCTCAGCACATTCATAGAATGTTTTTGTGCTATCTGGGTTTTTATTTTCTCACTTTTCTCACAAACACAAACAGCAAAGTCGGTAGCCTGCGCCCTGTACTAGTGCGCACTGCCCACATAGCATCATCACTCTTATTAATAATTAAATAAGTTCTCCAAAATAATAATGGATTTAATATAAACATCCATTTATACGTCTATCTGTCATTTATCATAGAGATAAATATCGCACGGAGCTACATAAATA
>NW_018025859.1:0-1892 GCF_002006095.1 Pseudomyrmex gracilis
GTGAACACCCGTTAAATCTAAAGATATACGAATAATAAGACTTGTAAGAAATATACATACGCTTCGAAATAATATTATATAATTTTGCTCCTACATTCGGCCATTCTGCTTAATCATCGGCCTCCGATGCGCTAGATTTATCATTCTCGCTATCTGAATCATCGTCGGTTACATAATTAGGCGACGCCCATCTTTTCATATTATCGGCCGACGTGCTAGTAGTGCGTGGCCCTTCATGCTCGCCGATTTTCTCAACAATAAACCGATCGCCTCGCAATACCTTGGCTATCGCATACGGTCCTAAAAATTTACAATAAAATTTTCTACCTGGAGCGGTCTGGGTTTGTTTAATGGCTACCCAGTCTCCTAATTGATACGCATTCGCTTTTTTTCGTTTACGATCGTAGATCTTTTTATTTTCGGTAAAGAATATTGTTTCGCAACACAAAGTTACTACAGTCATCTCGAGTCATTTTACTTAATATTGTTTTTATTTCGCTATCGTCGAACTGAGCTTTACTAATGCGAGCTACCAAATTTAAGTGATTTTCTTCAATTAGCATAACGCACGGCAAAGGATGCCTGCTCAACGCGTCGACATGCCGCATTGATTTACCAGGACGATGTTCGACTCTGTAGTCAAATTCCTCGAGCAACAATGCCCACCTCGCCACGCGCACACATAGGTCTCGTTTTTTCATTGTCATCGCGAACGCCTGGCAGTCCGTTACAATTTTGAAGGGAATACCCAAGAGAAATACGCGAAACTTTTTCAAAGACTTGACAATCGCCAAAACTTCCAACTCATAGCTAAAATATTTTGATTCTGCGTCCGTCGTTTTCCAACTTGCATAATATACCGGATGAAATTTCTGATCGTCGGCGTCTCTTTGAAATAGTATCGCTCCGAATCCTAATTTCGACGCGTCAGTGCAGAGTTCGGTATCGGCCTCGTGTCGATATAATTTTAATACCGGATCGCGAGTAAGCATCCATTTCAACTCGTTAAACGCGCATTCGTGTTCTTCGTTAAAACGGAAAATGGCATCCTTCTTCAACAAATTCGTCAACGGTCTTGCTATAAGCGAATATCTCGGAATAAACTTTCTAAAATAGCTCGTGAGACCGATAAAACTTTGCACATCTTTAACACAGGCGGGTTTCGGAAAACCAGCGACCGCAGCTGTCTTTCTTTCTGACGGCCTGACCGTACCGTTCTCTATTATATGGCCCAGATACTCGATCTTTGTTTCCAAAAACCGGCATTTTTTCCAGTTTATATTCAGGCCATATTCGCTCGCCGTCGATAACACTTCACGCAAATTATTGATACCTGCGCTCTCAGTAAGCGACGGAATGATCAGATCATCCATGTACGCCAATACTTTTCCGTTTGCCACGTGCTCCCGGAAAATCGCATTTATGTAACGCTGAAATACGGCAGGTGAATTACATAGACCGAACGGGGCTCTAAGAAATTCATACTGACCGTCGGGTACAACAAATGCAGTATATCTGCGGCTTTCCTCGCTTATGGCTACATGGAAAAATCCGTCCTTCAGATCTAATAAGCTGAAGTAAATCGCTCCCTGCAACCGATCTAATTGATCTTCGATTAACGGCAAAGGATAACGGTCTTTTACTATTTTTTTATTTAGTTTTCTATAATCGACACAAAGTCGCGTACGGCCGTCCTTTTTTTTTACAAGAACCACCGGACTGGCATATTCCGAGGTACTAGGTCTCACAATATCTCTCCTGAGCCAGTCATCGATATGTTCATCGACGAGACGCTTGTCGCACGGCGCTAATCTTCGCGGTCTGTCACACACCGGTTCGTCATCTTTTAAAACTAAGCTCAACTTCACCTCTATCTTTTTAATTGCCTTCGG
>NW_018025860.1:0-1891 GCF_002006095.1 Pseudomyrmex gracilis
GTGCAAAGATGTGCCAAAGTTTTTCTTTTTATCATATTTTTGTTTTTTCTTGTTGTTCTAGCTTAAGTTTTTATGTTAATGTTTTAATTCTTAATTCACATTAAGTGGATTTATATTAAACAAAAAAACTTATATTTTATTTAATATATAAGTATTATGCATTACATGTTAAACAGCAAAAAATGATGTCGTATTTTGATATTTGTTTCATTATCTGTATTCAGACTTACATTTTATCTTTACATAACTTTCATAATATTTTTGGAAAAAACATCAGAAATTTTTAATACTTTTTTCATTAATGCTTACAATAAATATTAAGACTGATATTACCAACATTATTGGGATAACTTATCCCAAAAAAGAAAAGTCATGAGAACACGTTGACTATAATTTTGTGATTGCGTTGATATTACAGAAATAAGTCTAAGTTATGTTTTTCTATTGNAAGATAGAAATAATTCAAACATTTGAATCTATATATTTTATTAGAAAAATTCAATTATTGTTTTCAGAAGATATATATTATAAATACAAGTTTAATAGCAATGTTATATTTATATTAAGATGGACAGAAACATGTCTAATCTAAAGAATTAATATTGATATTTTTGTAATAAATATAATTTTAATACAAAAGAAATCAAGTCTTTGTTCATTACACGCACATTGAACTATTCATTTTATTTATTACTTTAATAATTCCAAACAAAAACCTTCAATTTTAAGACGCTTGCGTTAATAATTATTTATAAAATTTGAAAGTGAGTATAAAAGTTCCAGAGTTTTATACATACAAAAATTTATTTGATACTATTTATATATTTATTCAATCATCTGGAGTATCTTCAGAATTGAAACCTCTCCGTNTGTATGTATACTGCCACGGAACTTCACCTTCTGGGGTCACTAAATAATGCGCTAATGTATCTCGTTGCTTGTACGCTTCCGTTGTTGCACGATGAGCGGATGTCGGTGCAAGACCTTGAAAGCTTTCACCTTCATTTCGCCATTCTCCAAGATAAATCTCACCGCTTTGTGATTCGGAGTCCACAAAATTAGGTGGACAATAAGTACGATTGTGCACTGGTAACTCGTCATTTTCTGTTTTCAAGAAATTATGTAGACAAATGCATGCCATAACAATGCTATCGACACTGGTGGGATGCAAACCAATGAATTTTCTCAAGACTCTCCATCGTGAAGCTAGGATTCCAAACGCATTTTCAATNGTTCGTCTTGCTCGAGAAAGACGATAATTAAAGATCTTTTGAATTTGATTTAGATTTCGCCCAGCATAGGGTTTCATCATATTTTTAGATAATTGAAACGCGTCATCTCCAACAAAGAAACACGGTACTGGTTTGCTACCAGGTAAATTCGTAGTGCCTTGTGGTAAGTCAAGTTCTTTGTTTTGTAGAGCTTTGCCAAACTCACAACGAGAAAATACTCCTGCGTCGTTATTGCTACCATACGCACCAACATCTACCAAAGTAAATCTGTACTTATGATCGCATGCTGCCATCAATACAATGCTGAAAAATTTCTTATAATTATAGTATAAACTCCCAGAGTTCGGTGGAGCTTGTATTTGAATATGTTTACCATCGATTGATCCTACACAATTAGGAAAATTCCAATCTTGCCAATAACCATGGCAGATATTGATCCATTCATCTCTTGTTGGAGGTCGAAGATAGTTTGGTGCTAATACTTGCATTAAAGCGAGGCACGTTTCTTTTATGACGCTGGCAGCCGTAGACTCTCCAATTCGATAGGCGAATGCTATCGAACTAATCTGATCCCCAGTTGCCAGATATCTGTAAAATTTAAAATTAAAACTTTTAAAAGATGATAGTGCTTTACAGCTACCAGGAAAAAGAGCAAAAAA
>NW_018025861.1:0-1888 GCF_002006095.1 Pseudomyrmex gracilis
TATATATATATGACCAATCGAGTAGAAAATCTGCCTTATTAGTTCCAAAAACTTGGTCTATTCGCCCAGATGGCGCAGAAATACAGGTTAATTTTTCTATATGGAAGTGTCCATACCCTGGCTAATACGAGTTGCCGACAATTTGCAAGGACCGTCGAGCGATTCTCAGCGGGCGCTCTCGCGCTGTCGAAATAAAGTCTATCCGAATAAATAAACTGTGGTAGCAACTGACCTACAAACCTCCGAGCCGCGAGAAACTTATAATCGCGAATTTTAAGTGAACCCGACCGCTTGCCAAAAACGGTGGAAATCCAGGGCCACTCTCCGGGGATATCGCCGAAGGGCCGCCAAACGGGCCCGGAAATAAGCTGAGGCACCGCCGGTTACCGCCCCTCCTCCGACAATAGAAAACAAACAGAGCAATAGCAGTTCTAACAAAAACACCAACACACCATCAGATTTGCAAGCTCAATCGCCTCCCCCGCGCCTTTCTCCACTCTGTCCTTCGCCACCATCCTCGCCCGAACCAGAATATTTAGGCGAGCACCCCGCCGACCCCTCTCGTCCACGCACTTTCCCCCGTCCTCTCCATCTCCTAACGCTCGCCTCTGCCTACGAAATTACCACCCCTACCTCCACCGCGTATGTAGTCGATCCTGAGAACCTTGATCCCCCCGAACTCCATCGGATAATTTCCACTTACCCTCCAGATGCACTTCTCATTGTTAAATTCCCCCTCCTTTTGGAACACAGGTTAGTCCCTGTAAGAGATTTTTATAAATTCTTCCCCCCGGCTATCTGTAAAATTACGGAAATAATTGAGGTAGAACTGGACTGAGTTCGCAGTACACACATACTCACATCCATTCATCCATAACAAATTAAAAAATTGTAAACTACCATCTGAACCAACTATGTTAATTTTGTAAATAAATAACTATACATAAAATCAAAATGACAAGCAAATATATATATTTGATTACAAATATCGTCTAAACATTTCCAATTGATCTTTTGCCCACCATCCCGCACCTCTAAACAGATCGCACAGTCTCATCCCAGGCAATTGAGATTTGCATCTCAGGCCTTAAACAGAGACACACGAGCAAAGTTCAAAGAGTGACGGAGTAGAGCGGCACACGACCGTTGACCCGTCCGCCGGACCCGATAGATCGCTCGACTCTCGGACACACACACGACCGTTTCTCCAAGTGTGCGTGTCACGAGAGATAAAGAAAATTCGACTAGTGTTACGCTCCGTTCACGCCCGACCGTTTCCAGGGGCTAGGACGTAACACTTATTTATGATACTTAAGAGGGTACTGGATACCGACTATAGACACCTGTAAACCGACGTTTCTAAGAAGTTTTCTGGTATCGTATTTACTGCATAAAATCCAAAATGCTTTTCCAGATACAAATAAAATGTGCCAAAATTTATCGTTAGCTACTTGTGATTGTCAAAAATAAACATAAATTTTTACTACTAAAGTTTTCTTCTATAACCTCATTATATATTCACGTGGCATAATTATTTATAAATTTGTATACGTATTTAAACTTAGCTAGCAATAAAAGTACGACAAAAAAAAATACACTGAGACAATCCGATTATGATTTGCACATCTAATTGATGAGAAAGTGATACTCTTGTAATGATTTATATCTGCTATCATATGCTATAACTGTGTCTGAAGAAACCCAGCATTATGTACTTCACGAGGATTCCGATAAGGAGTGCTGCACTCTTATGATAACAGTAAGACACAAACGTGAAGCGATAGCCAATCACTACGTTGTTTTTCTACAAGAGCAAATTGCTGATTGGCTAGTATGTTGTTTTCTTGTCGTGCGTACCGCGCGTTGCTGCAGAAAAAGTAAAGTATAA